>NC_091464.1:6821409-6950385 GCF_027789765.1 Dendropsophus ebraccatus | reverse complement strand
GTGGAGCGCATATCAGGTGGATTTTCTCTGCCGGCTTAAGAGATACACGTGAAACTAAAGCCGATCCTGGGTGCCTAGGGTGCCTGTCATCCAATCCGCACTGAATTTCATTTCTAGCACATAGCCAAAAAATCGCCCCATTGACTTACATTGGAGTGCAGAAAAGGTCATTTTTTCTCGGTCCCTTTAAGAGGTAGGAGTTAAACAAGCTTAGGTCTGCGGTGCCCAGGGGGGACCCCATCCAGCCCACACTGAGTTTCATTCCTACCACCTTAGGAAAAAAAGTCATTATTTTGAGGCTTAGAAGTCATTTCTGCAATTCCCATAGAAAATCAATGACGTCTCTATTCAATTGTGTGGAGCGCATATCAGGTGGATTTTCTCTGCCGCCTTAAGAGATACACGTGAAACTAAAGCCGATCCTGGGTGCCTAGGGTGCCTGTCATCCAATCCGCACTGAATTTCATTTCTAGCACATAGCCAAAAAATCGCCCCATTGACTTACATTGGAGTGCAGAAAAGGTCATTTTTTCTCGGTCCCTTTAAGAGGTAGGAGTTAAACAAGCTTAGGTCTGCGGTGCCCAGGGGGGACCCCATCCAGCCCACACTGAGTTTCATTCCTACCACCTTAGGAAAAAAAGTCATTATTTTGAGGCTTAGAAGTCATTTCTGCAATTCCCATAGAAAATCAATGGCGTCTCTATTCAATTGTGTGGAGCGCATATCAGGTGGATTTTCTCTGCCGGCTTAAGAGATACACGTGAAACTAAAGCCGATCCTGGGTGCCTAGGGTGCCTGTCATCCAATCCGCACTGAATTTCATTTCTAGCACATAGGCAAAAAATCGCCCCATTGACTTACATTGGAGTGCAGAAAAGGTCATTTTTTCTCGGTCCCTTTAAGAGGTAGGAGTTAAACAAGCTTAGGTCTGCGGTGCCCAGGGGGGACCCCATCCAGCCCACACTGAGTTTCATTCCTACCACCTTAGGAAAAAAAGTCATTATTTTGAGGCTTAGAAGTCATTTCTGCAATTCCCATAGAAAATCAATGACGTCTCTATTCAATTGTGTGGAGCGCATATCAGGTGGATTTTCTCTGCCGCCTTAAGAGATACACGTGAAACTAAAGCCGATCCTGGGTGCCTAGGGTGCCTGTCATCCAATCCGCACTGAATTTCATTTCTAGCACATAGCCAAAAAATCGCCCCATTGACTTACATTGGAGTGCAGAAAAGGTCATTTTTTCTCGGTCCCTTTAAGAGGTAGGAGTTAAACAAGCTTAGGTCTGCGGTGCCCAGGGGGGACCCCATCCAGCCCGCACTGAGTTTCATTCCTACCACCTTAGGAAAAAAAGTCATTATTTTGAGGCTTAGAAGTCATTTCTGCAATTCCCATAGAAAATCAATGGCGTCTCTATTCAATTGTGTGGAGCGCATATCAGGTGGATTTTCTCTGCCGGCTTAAGAGATACACGTGAAACTAAAGCCGATCCTGGGTGCCTAGGGTGCCTGTCATCCAATCCGCACTGAATTTCATTTCTAGCACATAGCCAAAAATCGCCCCATTGACTTACATTGGAGTGCAGAAAAGGTCATTTTTTCTCGGGTCCCTTTAAGAGGTAGGAGTTAAACAAGCTTAGGTCTACGGTGCCCAGGGGGGACCCCATCCAGCCCGCACTGAGTTTCATTCCTACCACCTTAGGAAAAAAAGTCATTATTTTGAGGCTTAGAAGTCATTTCTGCAATTCCCATAGAAAATCAACGGCGTCTCTAATTCAATTGTGTGGAGCGCATATCAGGTGGGTTTTCTCTGCCGGCTTAAGAGATACACGTGAAACTAAAGCCGATCCTGGGTGCCTAGGGTGCCTGTCATCCAATCCGCACTGAATTTCATTTCTAGCACATAGCCAAAAAATCGCCCCATTGACTTACATTGGAGTGCAGAAAAGGTCATTTTTTCTCGGTCCCTTTAAGAGGTAGGAGTTAAACAAGCTTAGAGCTGCGGTGCCCAGGGGGGACCCCATCCAGCCCGCACTGAGTTTCATTCCTACCACCTTAGGAAAAAAAGTCATTATTTTGAGGCTTAGAAGTCATTTCTGCAATTCCCATAGAAAATCAACGGCGTCTCTATTCAATTGTGTGGAGCGCATATCAGGTGGGTTTTCTCTGCCGGCTTAAGAGATACACATGAAACTAAAGCTGATCCTGGGTGCCTAGGGTGCCTGTCATCCAATCCGCACTGAATTTCATTTCTAGCACATAGCCAAAAAATCGCCCCATTGACTTACATTGGAGTGCAGAAAAGGTCATTTTTTCTCGGTCCCTTTAAGAGGTAGGAGTTAAACAAGCTTAGGTCTGCGGTGCCCAGGGGGGACCCCATCCAGCCCACACTGAGTTTCATTCCTACCACCTTAGGAAAAAAAGTCATTATTTTGAGGCTTAGAAGTCATTTCTGCAATTCCCATAGAAAATCAACGGCGTCTCTATTCAATTGTGTGGAGCGCATATCAGGTGGGTTTTCTCTGCCGGCTTAAGAGATACACGTGAAACTAAAGCCGATCCTGGGTGCCTAGGGTGCCTGTCATCCAATCCGCACTGAATTTCATTTCTAGCACATAGCCAAAAAATCGCCCCATTGACTTACATTGGAGTGCAGAAAAGGTCATTTTTTCTCGGTCCCTTTAAGAGGTAGGAGTTAAACAAGCTTAGGTCTGCGGTGCCCAGGGGGGACCCCATCCAGCCCGCACTGAGTTTCATTCCTACCACCTTAGGAAAAAAAGTCATTATTTTGAGGCTTAGAAGTCATTTCTGCAATTCCCATAGAAAATCAACGGCGTCTCTATTCAATTGTGTGGAGCGCATATCAGGTGGGTTTTCTCTGCCGGCTTAAGAGATACACGTGAAACTAAAGCCGATCCTGGGTGCCTAGGGTGCCTGTCATCCAATCCGCACTGAATTTCATTTCTAGCACATAGCCAAAAAATCGCCCCATTGACTTACATTGGAGTGCAGAAAAGGTCATTTTTTCTCGGTCCCTTTAAGAGGTAGGAGTTAAACAAGCTTAGGTCTGCGGTGCCCAGGGGGGACCCCATCCAGCCCGCACTGAGTTTCATTCCTACCACCTTAGGAAAAAAAGTCATTATTTTGAGGCTTAGAAGTCATTTCTGCAATTCCCATAGAAAATCAACGGCGTCTCTATTCAATTGTGTGGAGCGCATATCAGGTGGGTTTTCTCTGCCGGCTTAAGAGATACACGTGAAACTAAAGCCGATCCTGGGTGCCTAGGGTGCCTGTCATCCAATCCGCACTGAATTTCATTTCTAGCACATAGCCAAAAAATCGCCCCATTGACTTACATTGGAGTGCAGAAAAGGTCATTTTTTCTCGGTCCCTTTAAGAGGTAGGAGTTAAACAAGCTTAGGTCTGCGGTGCCCAGGGGGGACCCCATCCAGCCCGCACTGAGTTTCATTCCTACCACCTTAGGAAAAAAAGTCATTATATTGAGGCTTAGAAGTCATTTCTGCAATTCCCATAGAAAATCAACGGCGTCTCTATTCAATTGTGTGGAGCGCATATCAGGTGGGTTTTCTCTGCCGGCTTAAGAGATACACGTGAAACTAAAGCCGATCCTGGGTGCCTAGGGTGCCTGTCATCCAATCCGCACTGCATTTCATTTCTAGCACATAGCCAAAAAATCGCCCCATTGACTTACATTGGAGTGCAGAAAAGGTCATTTTTTCTCGGTCCCTTTAAGAGGTAGGAGTTAAACAAGCTTAGGTCTGCGGTGCCCAGGGGGGACCCCATCCAGCCCGCACTGAGTTTCATTCCTACCACCTTAGGAAAAAAAGTCATTATTTTGAGGCTTAGAAGTCATTTCTGCAATTCCCATAGAAAATCAACGGCGTCTCTATTCAATTGTGTGGAGCGCATATCAGGTGGGTTTTCTCTGCCGGCTTAAGAGATACACGTGAAACTAAAGCCGATCCTGGGTGCCTAGGGTGCCTGTCATCCAATCCGCACTGAATTTCATTTCTAGCACATAGCCAAAAAATCGCCCCATTGACTTACATTGGAGTGCAGAAAAGGTCATTTTTTCTCGGTCCCTTTAAGAGGTAGGAGTTAAACAAGCTTAGGTCTGCGGTGCCCAGGGGGGACCCCATCCAGCCCGCACTGAGTTTCATTCCTACCACCTTAGGAAAAAAAGTCATTATTTTGAGGCTTAGAAGTCATTTCTGCAATTCCCATAGAAAATCAACGGCGTCTCTATTCAATTGTGTGGAGCGCATATCAGGTGGGTTTTCTCTGCCGGCTTAAGAGATACACGTGAAACTAAAGCCGATCCTGGGTGCCTAGGGTGCCTGTCATCCAATCCGCACTGAATTTCATTTCTAGCACATAGCCAAAAAATCGCCCCATTGACTTACATTGGAGTGCAGAAAAGGTCATTTTTTCTCGGTCCCTTTAAGAGGTAGGAGTTAAACAAGCTTAGGTCTGCGGTGCCCAGGGGGGACCCCATCCAGCCCGCACTGAGTTTCATTCCTACCACCTTAGGAAAAAAAGTCATTATTTTGAGGCTTAGAAGTCATTTCTGCAATTCCCATAGAAAATCAACGGCGTCTCTATTCAATTGTGTGGAGCGCATATCAGGTGGGTTTTCTCTGCCGGCTTAAGAGATACACGTGAAACTAAAGCCGATCCTGGGTGCCTAGGGTGCCTGTCATCCAATCCGCACTGAATTTCATTTCTAGCACATAGCCAAAAAATCGCCCCATTGACTTACATTGGAGTGCAGAAAAGGTCATTTTTTCTCGGTCCCTTTAAGAGGTAGGAGTTAAACAAGCTTAGGTCTGCGGTGCCCAGGGGGGACCCCATCCAGCCCGCACTGAGTTTCATTCCTACCACCTTAGGAAAAAAAGTCATTATTTTGAGGCTTAGAAGTCATTTCTGCAATTCCCATAGAAAATCAACGGCGTCTCTATTCAATTGTGTGGAGCGCATATCAGGTGGGTTTTCTCTGCCGGCTTAAGAGATACACGTGAAACTAAAGCCGATCCTGGGTGCCTAGGGTGCCTGTCATCCAATCCGCACTGAATTTCATTTCTAGCACATAGCCAAAAAATCGCCCCATTGACTTACATTGGAGTGCAGAAAAGGTCATTTTTTCTCGGTCCCTTTAAGAGGTAGGAGTTAAACAAGCTTAGGTCTGCGGTGCCCAGGGGGGACCCCATCCAGCCCGCACTGAGTTTCATTCCTACCACCTTAGGAAAAAAAGTCATTATTTTGAGGCTTAGAAGTCATTTCTGCAATTCCCATAGAAAATCAACGGCGTCTCTATTCAATTGTGTGGAGCGCATATCAGGTGGGTTTTCTCTGCCGGCTTAAGAGATACACGTGAAACTAAAGCCGATCCTGGGTGCCTAGGGTGCCTGTCATCCAATCCGCACTGAATTTCATTTCTAGCACATAGCCAAAAAATCGCCCCATTGACTTACATTGGAGTGCAGAAAAGGTCATTTTTTCTCGGTCCCTTTAAGAGGTAGGAGTTAAACAAGCTTAGGTCTGCGGTGCCCAGGGGGGACCCCATCCAGCCCGCACTGAGTTTCATTCCTACCACCTTAGGAAAAAAAGTCATTATTTTGAGGCTTAGAAGTCATTTCTGCAATTCCCATAGAAAATCAACGGCGTCTCTATTCAATTGTGTGGAGCGCATATCAGGTGGGTTTTCTCTGCCGGCTTAAGAGATACACGTGAAACTAAAGCCGATCCTGGGTGCCTAGGGTGCCTGTCATCCAATCCGCACTGAATTTCATTTCTAGCACATAGCCAAAAAATCGCCCCATTGACTTACATTGGAGTGCAGAAAAGGTCATTTTTTCTCGGTCCCTTTAAGAGGTAGGAGTTAAACAAGCTTAGGTCTGCGGTGCCCAGGGGGGACCCCATCCAGCCCGCACTGAGTTTCATTCCTACCACCTTAGGAAAAAAAGTCATTATTTTGAGGCTTAGAAGTCATTTCTGCAATTCCCATAGAAAATCAACGGCGTCTCTATTCAATTGTGTGGAGCGCATATCAGGTGGGTTTTCTCTGCCGGCTTAAGAGATACACGTGAAACTAAAGCCGATCCTGGGTGCCTAGGGTGCCTGTCATCCAATCCGCACTGAATTTCATTTCTAGCACATAGCCAAAAAATCGCCCCATTGACTTACATTGGAGTGCAGAAAAGGTCATTTTTTCTCGGTCCCTTTAAGAGGTAGGAGTTAAACAAGCTTAGGTCTGCGGTGCCCAGGGGGGACCCCATCCAGCCCGCACTGAGTTTCATTCCTACCACCTTAGGAAAAAAAGTCATTATTTTGAGGCTTAGAAGTCATTTCTGCAATTCCCATAGAAAATCAACGGCGTCTCTATTCAATTGTGTGGAGCGCATATCAGGTGGGTTTTCTCTGCCGGCTTAAGAGATACACGTGAAACTAAAGCCGATCCTGGGTGCCTAGGGTGCCTGTCATCCAATCCGCACTGAATTTCATTTCTAGCACATAGCCAAAAAATCGCCCCATTGACTTACATTGGAGTGCAGAAAAGGTCATTTTTTCTCGGTCCCTTTAAGAGGTAGGAGTTAAACAAGCTTAGGTCTGCGGTGCCCAGGGGGGACCCCATCCAGCCCGCACTGAGTTTCATTCCTACCACCTTAGGAAAAAAAGTCATTATTTTGAGGCTTAGAAGTCATTTCTGCAATTCCCATAGAAAATCAACGGCGTCTCTATTCAATTGTGTGGAGCGCATATCAGGTGGGTTTTCTCTGCCGGCTTAAGAGATACACGTGAAACTAAAGCCGATCCTGGGTGCCTAGGGTGCCTGTCATCCAATCCGCACTGAATTTCATTTCTAGCACATAGCCAAAAAATCGCCCCATTGACTTACATTGGAGTGCAGAAAAGGTCATTTTTTCTCGGTCCCTTTAAGAGGTAGGAGTTAAACAAGCTTAGGTCTGCGGTGCCCAGGGGGGACCCCATCCAGCCCGCACTGAGTTTCATTCCTACCACCTTAGGAAAAAAAGTCATTATTTTGAGGCTTAGAAGTCATTTCTGCAATTCCCATAGAAAATCAACGGCGTCTCTATTCAATTGTGTGGAGCGCATATCAGGTGGGTTTTCTCTGCCGGCTTAAGAGATACACGTGAAACTAAAGCCGATCCTGGGTGCCTAGGGTGCCTGTCATCCAATCCGCACTGAATTTCATTTCTAGCACATAGCCAAAAAATCGCCCCATTGACTTACATTGGAGTGCAGAAAAGGTCATTTTTTCTCGGTCCCTTTAAGAGGTAGGAGTTAAACAAGCTTAGGTCTGCGGTGCCCAGGGGGGACCCCATCCAGCCCGCACTGAGTTTCATTCCTACCACCTTAGGAAAAAAAGTCATTATTTTGAGGCTTAGAAGTCATTTCTGCAATTCCCATAGAAAATCAACGGCGTCTCTATTCAATTGTGTGGAGCGCATATCAGGTGGGTTTTCTCTGCCGGCTTAAGAGATACACGTGAAACTAAAGCCGATCCTGGGTGCCTAGGGTGCCTGTCATCCAATCCGCACTGAATTTCATTTCTAGCACATAGCCAAAAAATCGCCCCATTGACTTACATTGGAGTGCAGAAAAGGTCATTTTTTCTCGGTCCCTTTAAGAGGTAGGAGTTAAACAAGCTTAGGTCTGCGGTGCCCAGGGGGGACCCCATCCAGCCCGCACTGAGTTTCATTCCTACCACCTTAGGAAAAAAAGTCATTATTTTGAGGCTTAGAAGTCATTTCTGCAATTCCCATAGAAAATCAACGGCGTCTCTATTCAATTGTGTGGAGCGCATATCAGGTGGGTTTTCTCTGCCGGCTTAAGAGATACACGTGAAACTAAAGCCGATCCTGGGTGCCTAGGGTGCCTGTCATCCAATCCGCACTGAATTTCATTTCTAGCACATAGCCAAAAAATCGCCCCATTGACTTACATTGGAGTGCAGAAAAGGTCATTTTTTCTCGGTCCCTTTAAGAGGTAGGAGTTAAACAAGCTTAGGTCTGCGGTGCCCAGGGGGGACCCCATCCAGCCCGCACTGAGTTTCATTCCTACCACCTTAGGAAAAAAAGTCATTATTTTGAGGCTTAGAAGTCATTTCTGCAATTCCCATAGAAAATCAACGGCGTCTCTATTCAATTGTGTGGAGCGCATATCAGGTGGGTTTTCTCTGCCGGCTTAAGAGATACACGTGAAACTAAAGCCGATCCTGGGTGCCTAGGGTGCCTGTCATCCAATCCGCACTGAATTTCATTTCTAGCACATAGCCAAAAAATCGCCCCATTGACTTACATTGGAGTGCAGAAAAGGTCATTTTTTCTCGGTCCCTTTAAGAGGTAGGAGTTAAACAAGCTTAGGTCTGCGGTGCCCAGGGGGGACCCCATCCAGCCCGCACTGAGTTTCATTCCTACCACCTTAGGAAAAAAAGTCATTATTTTGAGGCTTAGAAGTCATTTCTGCAATTCCCATAGAAAATCAACGGCGTCTCTATTCAATTGTGTGGAGCGCATATCAGGTGGGTTTTCTCTGCCGGCTTAAGAGATACACGTGAAACTAAAGCCGATCCTGGGTGCCTAGGGTGCCTGTCATCCAATCCGCACTGAATTTCATTTCTAGCACATAGCCAAAAAATCGCCCCATTGACTTACATTGGAGTGCAGAAAAGGTCATTTTTTCTCGGTCCCTTTAAGAGGTAGGAGTTAAACAAGCTTAGGTCTGCGGTGCCCAGGGGGGACCCCATCCAGCCCGCACTGAGTTTCATTCCTACCACCTTAGGAAAAAAAGTCATTATTTTGAGGCTTAGAAGTCATTTCTGCAATTCCCATAGAAAATCAACGGCGTCTCTATTCAATTGTGTGGAGCGCATATCAGGTGGGTTTTCTCTGCCGGCTTAAGAGATACACGTGAAACTAAAGCCGATCCTGGGTGCCTAGGGTGCCTGTCATCCAATCCGCACTGAATTTCATTTCTAGCACATAGCCAAAAAATCGCCCCATTGACTTACATTGGAGTGCAGAAAAGGTCATTTTTTCTCGGTCCCTTTAAGAGGTAGGAGTTAAACAAGCTTAGGTCTGCGGTGCCCAGGGGGGACCCCATCCAGCCCGCACTGAGTTTCATTCCTACCACCTTAGGAAAAAAAGTCATTATTTTGAGGCTTAGAAGTCATTTCTGCAATTCCCATAGAAAATCAACGGCGTCTCTATTCAATTGTGTGGAGCGCATATCAGGTGGGTTTTCTCTGCCGGCTTAAGAGATACACGTGAAACTAAAGCCGATCCTGGGTGCCTAGGGTGCCTGTCATCCAATCCGCACTGAATTTCATTTCTAGCACATAGCCAAAAAATCGCCCCATTGACTTACATTGGAGTGCAGAAAAGGTCATTTTTTCTCGGTCCCTTTAAGAGGTAGGAGTTAAACAAGCTTAGGTCTGCGGTGCCCAGGGGGGACCCCATCCAGCCCGCACTGAGTTTCATTCCTACCACCTTAGGAAAAAAAGTCATTATTTTGAGGCTTAGAAGTCATTTCTGCAATTCCCATAGAAAATCAACGGCGTCTCTATTCAATTGTGTGGAGCGCATATCAGGTGGGTTTTCTCTGCCGGCTTAAGAGATACACGTGAAACTAAAGCCGATCCTGGGTGCCTAGGGTGCCTGTCATCCAATCCGCACTGAATTTCATTTCTAGCACATAGCCAAAAAATCGCCCCATTGACTTACATTGGAGTGCAGAAAAGGTCATTTTTTCTCGGTCCCTTTAAGAGGTAGGAGTTAAACAAGCTTAGGTCTGCGGTGCCCAGGGGGGACCCCATCCAGCCCGCACTGAGTTTCATTCCTACCACCTTAGGAAAAAAAGTCATTATTTTGAGGCTTAGAAGTCATTTCTGCAATTCCCATAGAAAATCAACGGCGTCTCTATTCAATTGTGTGGAGCGCATATCAGGTGGGTTTTCTCTGCCGGCTTAAGAGATACACGTGAAACTAAAGCCGATCCTGGGTGCCTAGGGTGCCTGTCATCCAATCCGCACTGAATTTCATTTCTAGCACATAGCCAAAAAATCGCCCCATTGACTTACATTGGAGTGCAGAAAAGGTCATTTTTTCTCGGTCCCTTTAAGAGGTAGGAGTTAAACAAGCTTAGGTCTGCGGTGCCCAGGGGGGACCCCATCCAGCCCGCACTGAGTTTCATTCCTACCACCTTAGGAAAAAAAGTCATTATTTTGAGGCTTAGAAGTCATTTCTGCAATTCCCATAGAAAATCAACGGCGTCTCTATTCAATTGTGTGGAGCGCATATCAGGTGGGTTTTCTCTGCCGGCTTAAGAGATACACGTGAAACTAAAGCCGATCCTGGGTGCCTAGGGTGCCTGTCATCCAATCCGCACTGAATTTCATTTCTAGCACATAGCCAAAAAATCGCCCCATTGACTTACATTGGAGTGCAGAAAAGGTCATTTTTTCTCGGTCCCTTTAAGAGGTAGGAGTTAAACAAGCTTAGGTCTGCGGTGCCCAGGGGGGACCCCATCCAGCCCGCACTGAGTTTCATTCCTACCACCTTAGGAAAAAAAGTCATTATTTTGAGGCTTAGAAGTCATTTCTGCAATTCCCATAGAAAATCAACGGCGTCTCTATTCAATTGTGTGGAGCGCATATCAGGTGGGTTTTCTCTGCCGGCTTAAGAGATACACGTGAAACTAAAGCCGATCCTGGGTGCCTAGGGTGCCTGTCATCCAATCCGCACTGAATTTCATTTCTAGCACATAGCCAAAAAATCGCCCCATTGACTTACATTGGAGTGCAGAAAAGGTCATTTTTTCTCGGTCCCTTTAAGAGGTAGGAGTTAAACAAGCTTAGGTCTGCGGTGCCCAGGGGGGACCCCATCCAGCCCGCACTGAGTTTCATTCCTACCACCTTAGGAAAAAAAGTCATTATTTTGAGGCTTAGAAGTCATTTCTGCAATTCCCATAGAAAATCAACGGCGTCTCTATTCAATTGTGTGGAGCGCATATCAGGTGGGTTTTCTCTGCCGGCTTAAGAGATACACGTGAAACTAAAGCCGATCCTGGGTGCCTAGGGTGCCTGTCATCCAATCCGCACTGCATTTCATTTCTAGCACATAGCCAAAAAATCGCCCCATTGACTTACATTGGAGTGCAGAAAAGGTCATTTTTTCTCGGTCCCTTTAAGAGGTAGGAGTTAAACAAGCTTAGGTCTGCGGTGCCCAGGGGGGACCCCATCCAGCCCGCACTGAGTTTCATTCCTACCACCTTAGGAAAAAAAGTCATTATTTTGAGGCTTAGAAGTCATTTCTGCAATTCCCATAGAAAATCAACGGCGTCTCTATTCAATTGTGTGGAGCGCATATCAGGTGGGTTTTCTCTGCCGGCTTAAGAGATACACGTGAAACTAAAGCCGATCCTGGGTG
Source organism: Dendropsophus ebraccatus (assembly GCF_027789765.1). NCBI lineage: Eukaryota > Metazoa > Chordata > Amphibia > Anura > Hylidae > Dendropsophus > Dendropsophus ebraccatus. The sequence goes on along the minus strand of NC_091464.1, from coordinate 6,938,919 downwards.
CCTAGGGTGCCTGTCATCCAATCCGCACTGAATTTCATTTCTAGCACATAGCCAAAAAATCGCCCCATTGACTTACATTGGAGTGCAGAAAAGGTCATTTTTTCTCGGTCCCTTTAAGAGGTAGGAGTTAAACAAGCTTAGGTCTGCGGTGCCCAGGGGGGACCCCATCCAGCCCGCACTGAGTTTCATTCCTACCACCTTAGGAAAAAAAGTCATTATTTTGAGGCTTAGAAGTCATTTCTGCAATTCCCATAGAAAATCAACGGCGTCTCTATTCAATTGTGTGGAGCGCATATCAGGTGGGTTTTCTCTGCCGGCTTAAGAGATACACGTGAAACTAAAGCCGATCCTGGGTGCCTAGGGTGCCTGTCATCCAATCCGCACTGAATTTCATTTCTAGCACATAGCCAAAAAATCGCCCCATTGACTTACATTGGAGTGCAGAAAAGGTCATTTTTTCTCGGTCCCTTTAAGAGGTAGGAGTTAAACAAGCTTAGGTCTGCGGTGCCCAGGGGGGACCCCATCCAGCCCGCACTGAGTTTCATTCCTACCACCTTAGGAAAAAAAGTCATTATTTTGAGGCTTAGAAGTCATTTCTGCAATTCCCATAGAAAATCAACGGCGTCTCTATTCAATTGTGTGGAGCGCATATCAGGTGGGTTTTCTCTGCCGGCTTAAGAGATACACGTGAAACTAAAGCCGATCCTGGGTGCCTAGGGTGCCTGTCATCCAATCCGCACTGAATTTCATTTCTAGCACATAGCCAAAAAATCGCCCCATTGACTTACATTGGAGTGCAGAAAAGGTCATTTTTTCTCGGTCCCTTTAAGAGGTAGGAGTTAAACAAGCTTAGGTCTGCGGTGCCCAGGGGGGACCCCATCCAGCCCGCACTGAGTTTCATTCCTACCACCTTAGGAAAAAAAGTCATTATTTTGAGGCTTAGAAGTCATTTCTGCAATTCCCATAGAAAATCAACGGCGTCTCTATTCAATTGTGTGGAGCGCATATCAGGTGGGTTTTCTCTGCCGGCTTAAGAGATACACGTGAAACTAAAGCCGATCCTGGGTGCCTAGGGTGCCTGTCATCCAATCCGCACTGAATTTCATTTCTAGCACATAGCCAAAAAATCGCCCCATTGACTTACATTGGAGTGCAGAAAAGGTCATTTTTTCTCGGTCCCTTTAAGAGGTAGGAGTTAAACAAGCTTAGGTCTGCGGTGCCCAGGGGGGACCCCATCCAGCCCGCACTGAGTTTCATTCCTACCACCTTAGGAAAAAAAGTCATTATTTTGAGGCTTAGAAGTCATTTCTGCAATTCCCATAGAAAATCAACGGCGTCTCTATTCAATTGTGTGGAGCGCATATCAGGTGGGTTTTCTCTGCCGGCTTAAGAGATACACGTGAAACTAAAGCCGATCCTGGGTGCCTAGGGTGCCTGTCATCCAATCCGCACTGAATTTCATTTCTAGCACATAGCCAAAAAATCGCCCCATTGACTTACATTGGAGTGCAGAAAAGGTCATTTTTTCTCGGTCCCTTTAAGAGGTAGGAGTTAAACAAGCTTAGGTCTGCGGTGCCCAGGGGGGACCCCATCCAGCCCGCACTGAGTTTCATTCCTACCACCTTAGGAAAAAAAGTCATTATTTTGAGGCTTAGAAGTCATTTCTGCAATTCCCATAGAAAATCAACGGCGTCTCTATTCAATTGTGTGGAGCGCATATCAGGTGGGTTTTCTCTGCCGGCTTAAGAGATACACGTGAAACTAAAGCCGATCCTGGGTGCCTAGGGTGCCTGTCATCCAATCCGCACTGAATTTCATTTCTAGCACATAGCCAAAAAATCGCCCCATTGACTTACATTGGAGTGCAGAAAAGGTCATTTTTTCTCGGTCCCTTTAAGAGGTAGGAGTTAAACAAGCTTAGGTCTGCGGTGCCCAGGGGGGACCCCATCCAGCCCGCACTGAGTTTCATTCCTACCACCTTAGGAAAAAAAGTCATTATTTTGAGGCTTAGAAGTCATTTCTGCAATTCCCATAGAAAATCAACGGCGTCTCTATTCAATTGTGTGGAGCGCATATCAGGTGGGTTTTCTCTGCCGGCTTAAGAGATACACGTGAAACTAAAGCCGATCCTGGGTGCCTAGGGTGCCTGTCATCCAATCCGCACTGAATTTCATTTCTAGCACATAGCCAAAAAATCGCCCCATTGACTTACATTGGAGTGCAGAAAAGGTCATTTTTTCTCGGTCCCTTTAAGAGGTAGGAGTTAAACAAGCTTAGGTCTGCGGTGCCCAGGGGGGACCCCATCCAGCCCGCACTGAGTTTCATTCCTACCACCTTAGGAAAAAAAGTCATTATTTTGAGGCTTAGAAGTCATTTCTGCAATTCCCATAGAAAATCAACGGCGTCTCTATTCAATTGTGTGGAGCGCATATCAGGTGGGTTTTCTCTGCCGGCTTAAGAGATACACGTGAAACTAAAGCCGATCCTGGGTGCCTAGGGTGCCTGTCATCCAATCCGCACTGAATTTCATTTCTAGCACATAGCCAAAAAATCGCCCCATTGACTTACATTGGAGTGCAGAAAAGGTCATTTTTTCTCGGTCCCTTTAAGAGGTAGGAGTTAAACAAGCTTAGGTCTGCGGTGCCCAGGGGGGACCCCATCCAGCCCGCACTGAGTTTCATTCCTACCACCTTAGGAAAAAAAGTCATTATTTTGAGGCTTAGAAGTCATTTCTGCAATTCCCATAGAAAATCAACGGCGTCTCTATTCAATTGTGTGGAGCGCATATCAGGTGGGTTTTCTCTGCCGGCTTAAGAGATACACGTGAAACTAAAGCCGATCCTGGGTGCCTAGGGTGCCTGTCATCCAATCCGCACTGAATTTCATTTCTAGCACATAGCCAAAAAATCGCCCCATTGACTTACATTGGAGTGCAGAAAAGGTCATTTTTTCTCGGTCCCTTTAAGAGGTAGGAGTTAAACAAGCTTAGGTCTGCGGTGCCCAGGGGGGACCCCATCCAGCCCGCACTGAGTTTCATTCCTACCACCTTAGGAAAAAAAGTCATTATTTTGAGGCTTAGAAGTCATTTCTGCAATTCCCATAGAAAATCAACGGCGTCTCTATTCAATTGTGTGGAGCGCATATCAGGTGGGTTTTCTCTGCCGGCTTAAGAGATACACGTGAAACTAAAGCCGATCCTGGGTGCCTAGGGTGCCTGTCATCCAATCCGCACTGAATTTCATTTCTAGCACATAGCCAAAAAATCGCCCCATTGACTTACATTGGAGTGCAGAAAAGGTCATTTTTTCTCGGTCCCTTTAAGAGGTAGGAGTTAAACAAGCTTAGGTCTGCGGTGCCCAGGGGGGACCCCATCCAGCCCGCACTGAGTTTCATTCCTACCACCTTAGGAAAAAAAGTCATTATTTTGAGGCTTAGAAGTCATTTCTGCAATTCCCATAGAAAATCAACGGCGTCTCTATTCAATTGTGTGGAGCGCATATCAGGTGGGTTTTCTCTGCCGGCTTAAGAGATACACGTGAAACTAAAGCCGATCCTGGGTGCCTAGGGTGCCTGTCATCCAATCCGCACTGAATTTCATTTCTAGCACATAGCCAAAAAATCGCCCCATTGACTTACATTGGAGTGCAGAAAAGGTCATTTTTTCTCGGTCCCTTTAAGAGGTAGGAGTTAAACAAGCTTAGGTCTGCGGTGCCCAGGGGGGACCCCATCCAGCCCGCACTGAGTTTCATTCCTACCACCTTAGGAAAAAAAGTCATTATTTTGAGGCTTAGAAGTCATTTCTGCAATTCCCATAGAAAATCAACGGCGTCTCTATTCAATTGTGTGGAGCGCATATCAGGTGGGTTTTCTCTGCCGGCTTAAGAGATACACGTGAAACTAAAGCCGATCCTGGGTGCCTAGGGTGCCTGTCATCCAATCCGCACTGAATTTCATTTCTAGAACATAGCCAAAAAATCGCCCCATTGACTTACATTGGAGTGCAGAAAAGGTCATTTTTTCTCGGTCCCTTTAAGAGGTAGGAGTTAAACAAGCTTAGGTCTGCGGTGCCCAGGGGGGACCCCATCCAGCCCGCACTGAGTTTCATTCCTACCACCTTAGGAAAAAAAGTCATTATTTTGAGGCTTAGAAGTCATTTCTGCAATTCCCATAGAAAATCAACGGCGTCTCTATTCAATTGTGTGGAGCGCATATCAGGTGGGTTTTCTCTGCCGGCTTAAGAGATACACGTGAAACTAAAGCCGATCCTGGGTGCCTAGGGTGCCTGTCATCCAATCCGCACTGAATTTCATTTCTAGCACATAGCCAAAAAATCGCCCCATTGACTTACATTGGAGTGCAGAAAAGGTCATTTTTTCTCGGTCCCTTTAAGAGGTAGGAGTTAAACAAGCTTAGGTCTGCGGTGCCCAGGGGGGACCCCATCCAGCCCGCACTGAGTTTCATTCCTACCACCTTAGGAAAAAAAGTCATTATTTTGAGGCTTAGAAGTCATTTCTGCAATTCCCATAGAAAATCAACGGCGTCTCTATTCAATTGTGTGGAGCGCATATCAGGTGGGTTTTCTCTGCCGGCTTAAGAGATACACGTGAAACTAAAGCCGATCCTGGGTGCCTAGGGTGCCTGTCATCCAATCCGCACTGAATTTCATTTCTAGCACATAGCCAAAAAATCGCCCCATTGACTTACATTGGAGTGCAGAAAAGGTCATTTTTTCTCGGTCCCTTTAAGAGGTAGGAGTTAAACAAGCTTAGGTCTGCGGTGCCCAGGGGGGACCCCATCCAGCCCGCACTGAGTTTCATTCCTACCACCTTAGGAAAAAAAGTCATTATTTTGAGGCTTAGAAGTCATTTCTGCAATTCCCATAGAAAATCAACGGCGTCTCTATTCAATTGTGTGGAGCGCATATCAGGTGGGTTTTCTCTGCCGGCTTAAGAGATACACGTGAAACTAAAGCCGATCCTGGGTGCCTAGGGTGCCTGTCATCCAATCCGCACTGAATTTCATTTCTAGCACATAGCCAAAAAATCGCCCCATTGACTTACATTGGAGTGCAGAAAAGGTCATTTTTTCTCGGTCCCTTTAAGAGGTAGGAGTTAAACAAGCTTAGGTCTGCGGTGCCCAGGGGGGACCCCATCCAGCCCGCACTGAGTTTCATTCCTACCACCTTAGGAAAAAAAGTCATTATTTTGAGGCTTAGAAGTCATTTCTGCAATTCCCATAGAAAATCAACGGCGTCTCTATTCAATTGTGTGGAGCGCATATCAGGTGGGTTTTCTCTGCCGGCTTAAGAGATACACGTGAAACTAAAGCCGATCCTGGGTGCCTAGGGTGCCTGTCATCCAATCCGCACTGAATTTCATTTCTAGCACATAGCCAAAAAATCGCCCCATTGACTTACATTGGAGTGCAGAAAAGGTCATTTTTTCTCGGTCCCTTTAAGAGGTAGGAGTTAAACAAGCTTAGGTCTGCGGTGCCCAGGGGGGACCCCATCCAGCCCGCACTGAGTTTCATTCCTACCACCTTAGGAAAAAAAGTCATTATTTTGAGGCTTAGAAGTCATTTCTGCAATTCCCATAGAAAATCAACGGCGTCTCTATTCAATTGTGTGGAGCGCATATCAGGTGGGTTTTCTCTGCCGGCTTAAGAGATACACGTGAAACTAAAGCCGATCCTGGGTGCCTAGGGTGCCTGTCATCCAATCCGCACTGAATTTCATTTCTAGCACATAGCCAAAAAATCGCCCCATTGACTTACATTGGAGTGCAGAAAAGGTCATTTTTTCTCGGTCCCTTTAAGAGGTAGGAGTTAAACAAGCTTAGGTCTGCGGTGCCCAGGGGGGACCCCATCCAGCCCGCACTGAGTTTCATTCCTACCACCTTAGGAAAAAAAGTCATTATTTTGAGGCTTAGAAGTCATTTCTGCAATTCCCATAGAAAATCAACGGCGTCTCTATTCAATTGTGTGGAGCGCATATCAGGTGGGTTTTCTCTGCCGGCTTAAGAGATACACGTGAAACTAAAGCCGATCCTGGGTGCCTAGGGTGCCTGTCATCCAATCCGCACTGAATTTCATTTCTAGCACATAGCCAAAAAATCGCCCCATTGACTTACATTGGAGTGCAGAAAAGGTCATTTTTTCTCGGTCCCTTTAAGAGGTAGGAGTTAAACAAGCTTAGGTCTGCGGTGCCCAGGGGGGACCCCATCCAGCCCGCACTGAGTTTCATTCCTACCACCTTAGGAAAAAAAGTCATTATTTTGAGGCTTAGAAGTCATTTCTGCAATTCCCATAGAAAATCAACGGCGTCTCTATTCAATTGTGTGGAGCGCATATCAGGTGGGTTTTCTCTGCCGGCTTAAGAGATACACGTGAAACTAAAGCCGATCCTGGGTGCCTAGGGTGCCTGTCATCCAATCCGCACTGAATTTCATTTCTAGCACATAGCCAAAAAATCGCCCCATTGACTTACATTGGAGTGCAGAAAAGGTCATTTTTTCTCGGTCCCTTTAAGAGGTAGGAGTTAAACAAGCTTAGGTCTGCGGTGCCCAGGGGGGACCCCATCCAGCCCGCACTGAGTTTCATTCCTACCACCTTAGGAAAAAAAGTCATTATTTTGAGGCTTAGAAGTCATTTCTGCAATTCCCATAGAAAATCAACGGCGTCTCTATTCAATTGTGTGGAGCGCATATCAGGTGGGTTTTCTCTGCCGGCTTAAGAGATACACGTGAAACTAAAGCCGATCCTGGGTGCCTAGGGTGCCTGTCATCCAATCCGCACTGAATTTCATTTCTAGCACATAGCCAAAAAATCGCCCCATTGACTTACATTGGAGTGCAGAAAAGGTCATTTTTTCTCGGTCCCTTTAAGAGGTAGGAGTTAAACAAGCTTAGGTCTGCGGTGCCCAGGGGGGACCCCATCCAGCCCGCACTGAGTTTCATTCCTACCACCTTAGGAAAAAAAGTCATTATTTTGAGGCTTAGAAGTCATTTCTGCAATTCCCATAGAAAATCAACGGCGTCTCTATTCAATTGTGTGGAGCGCATATCAGGTGGGTTTTCTCTGCCGGCTTAAGAGATACACGTGAAACTAAAGCCGATCCTGGGTGCCTAGGGTGCCTGTCATCCAATCCGCACTGAATTTCATTTCTAGCACATAGCCAAAAAATCGCCCCATTGACTTACATTGGAGTGCAGAAAAGGTCATTTTTTCTCGGTCCCTTTAAGAGGTAGGAGTTAAACAAGCTTAGGTCTGCGGTGCCCAGGGGGGACCCCATCCAGCCCGCACTGAGTTTCATTCCTACCACCTTAGGAAAAAAAGTCATTATTTTGAGGCTTAGAAGTCATTTCTGCAATTCCCATAGAAAATCAACGGCGTCTCTATTCAATTGTGTGGAGCGCATATCAGGTGGGTTTTCTCTGCCGGCTTAAGAGATACACGTGAAACTAAAGCCGATCCTGGGTGCCTAGGGTGCCTGTCATCCAATCCGCACTGAATTTCATTTCTAGCACATAGCCAAAAAATCGCCCCATTGACTTACATTGGAGTGCAGAAAAGGTCATTTTTTCTCGGTCCCTTTAAGAGGTAGGAGTTAAACAAGCTTAGGTCTGCGGTGCCCAGGGGGGACCCCATCCAGCCCGCACTGAGTTTCATTCCTACCACCTTAGGAAAAAAAGTCATTATTTTGAGGCTTAGAAGTCATTTCTGCAATTCCCATAGAAAATCAACGGCGTCTCTATTCAATTGTGTGGAGCGCATATCAGGTGGGTTTTCTCTGCCGGCTTAAGAGATACACGTGAAACTAAAGCCGATCCTGGGTGCCTAGGGTGCCTGTCATCCAATCCGCACTGAATTTCATTTCTAGCACATAGCCAAAAAATCGCCCCATTGACTTACATTGGAGTGCAGAAAAGGTCATTTTTTCTCGGTCCCTTTAAGAGGTAGGAGTTAAACAAGCTTAGGTCTGCGGTGCCCAGGGGGGACCCCATCCAGCCCGCACTGAGTTTCATTCCTACCACCTTAGGAAAAAAAGTCATTATTTTGAGGCTTAGAAGTCATTTCTGCAATTCCCATAGAAAATCAACGGCGTCTCTATTCAATTGTGTGGAGCGCATATCAGGTGGGTTTTCTCTGCCGGCTTAAGAGATACACGTGAAACTAAAGCCGATCCTGGGTGCCTAGGGTGCCTGTCATCCAATCCGCACTGAATTTCATTTCTAGCACATAGCCAAAAAATCGCCCCATTGACTTACATTGGAGTGCAGAAAAGGTCATTTTTTCTCGGTCCCTTTAAGAGGTAGGAGTTAAACAAGCTTAGGTCTGCGGTGCCCAGGGGGGACCCCATCCAGCCCGCACTGAGTTTCATTCCTACCACCTTAGGAAAAAAAGTCATTATTTTGAGGCTTAGAAGTCATTTCTGCAATTCCCATAGAAAATCAACGGCGTCTCTATTCAATTGTGTGGAGCGCATATCAGGTGGGTTTTCTCTGCCGGCTTAAGAGATACACGTGAAACTAAAGCCGATCCTGGGTGCCTAGGGTGCCTGTCATCCAATCCGCACTGAATTTCATTTCTAGCACATAGCCAAAAAATCGCCCCATTGACTTACATTGGAGTGCAGAAAAGGTCATTTTTTCTCGGTCCCTTTAAGAGGTAGGAGTTAAACAAGCTTAGGTCTGCGGTGCCCAGGGGGGACCCCATCCAGCCCGCACTGAGTTTCATTCCTACCACCTTAGGAAAAAAAGTCATTATTTTGAGGCTTAGAAGTCATTTCTGCAATTCCCATAGAAAATCAACGGCGTCTCTATTCAATTGTGTGGAGCGCATATCAGGTGGGTTTTCTCTGCCGGCTTAAGAGATACACGTGAAACTAAAGCCGATCCTGGGTGCCTAGGGTGCCTGTCATCCAATCCGCACTGAATTTCATTTCTAGCACATAGCCAAAAAATCGCCCCATTGACTTACATTGGAGTGCAGAAAAGGTCATTTTTTCTCGGTCCCTTTAAGAGGTAGGAGTTAAACAAGCTTAGGTCTGCGGTGCCCAGGGGGGACCCCATCCAGCCCGCACTGAGTTTCATTCCTACCACCTTAGGAAAAAAAGTCATTATTTTGAGGCTTAGAAGTCATTTCTGCAATTCCCATAGAAAATCAACGGCGTCTCTATTCAATTGTGTGGAGCGCATATCAGGTGGGTTTTCTCTGCCGGCTTAAGAGATACACGTGAAACTAAAGCCGATCCTGGGTGCCTAGGGTGCCTGTCATCCAATCCGCACTGAATTTCATTTCTAGCACATAGCCAAAAAATCGCCCCATTGACTTACATTGGAGTGCAGAAAAGGTCATTTTTTCTCGGTCCCTTTAAGAGGTAGGAGTTAAACAAGCTTAGGTCTGCGGTGCCCAGGGGGGACCCCATCCAGCCCGCACTGAGTTTCATTCCTACCACCTTAGGAAAAAAAGTCATTATTTTGAGGCTTAGAAGTCATTTCTGCAATTCCCATAGAAAATCAACGGCGTCTCTATTCAATTGTGTGGAGCGCATATCAGGTGGGTTTTCTCTGCCGGCTTAAGAGATACACGTGAAACTAAAGCCGATCCTGGGTGCCTAGGGTGCCTGTCATCCAATCCGCACTGAATTTCATTTCTAGCACATAGCCAAAAAATCGCCCCATTGACTTACATTGGAGTGCAGAAAAGGTCATTTTTTCTCGGTCCCTTTAAGAGGTAGGAGTTAAACAAGCTTAGGTCTGCGGTGCCCAGGGGGGACCCCATCCAGCCCGCACTGAGTTTCATTCCTACCACCTTAGGAAAAAAAGTCATTATTTTGAGGCTTAGAAGTCATTTCTGCAATTCCCATAGAAAATCAACGGCGTCTCTATTCAATTGTGTGGAGCGCATATCAGGTGGGTTTTCTCTGCCGGCTTAAGAGATACACGTGAAACTAAAGCCGATCCTGGGTGCCTAGGGTGCCTGTCATCCAATCCGCACTGAATTTCATTTCTAGCACATAGCCAAAAAATCGCCCCATTGACTTACATTGGAGTGCAGAAAAGGTCATTTTTTCTCGGTCCCTTTAAGAGGTAGGAGTTAAACAAGCTTAGGTCTGCGGTGCCCAGGGGGGACCCCATCCAGCCCGCACTGAGTTTCATTCCTACCACCTTAGGAAAAAAAGTCATTATTTTGAGGCTTAGAAGTCATTTCTGCAATTCCCATAGAAAATCAACGGCGTCTCTATTCAATTGTGTGGAGCGCATATCAGGTGGGTTTTCTCTGCCGGCTTAAGAGATACACGTGAAACTAAAGCCGATCCTGGGTGCCTAGGGTGCCTGTCATCCAATCCGCACTGAATTTCATTTCTAGCACATAGCCAAAAAATCGCCCCATTGACTTACATTGGAGTGCAGAAAAGGTCATTTTTTCTCGGTCCCTTTAAGAGGTAGGAGTTAAACAAGCTTAGGTCTGCGGTGCCCAGGGGGGACCCCATCCAGCCCGCACTGAGTTTCATTCCTACCACCTTAGGAAAAAAAGTCATTATTTTGAGGCTTAGAAGTCATTTCTGCAATTCCCATAGAAAATCAACGGCGTCTCTATTCAATTGTGTGGAGCGCATATCAGGTGGGTTTTCTCTGCCGGCTTAAGAGATACACGTGAAACTAAAGCCGATCCTGGGTGCCTAGGGTGCCTGTCATCCAATCCGCACTGAATTTCATTTCTAGCACATAGCCAAAAAATCGCCCCATTGACTTACATTGGAGTGCAGAAAAGGTCATTTTTTCTCGGTCCCTTTAAGAGGTAGGAGTTAAACAAGCTTAGGTCTGCGGTGCCCAGGGGGGACCCCATCCAGCCCGCACTGAGTTTCATTCCTACCACCTTAGGAAAAAAAGTCATTATTTTGAGGCTTAGAAGTCATTTCTGCAATTCCCATAGAAAATCAACGGCGTCTCTATTCAATTGTGTGGAGCGCATATCAGGTGGGTTTTCTCTGCCGGCTTAAGAGATACACGTGAAACTAAAGCCGATCCTGGGTGCCTAGGGTGCCTGTCATCCAATCCGCACTGAATTTCATTTCTAGCACATAGCCAAAAAATCGCCCCATTGACTTACATTGGAGTGCAGAAAAGGTCATTTTTTCTCGGTCCCTTTAAGAGGTAGGAGTTAAACAAGCTTAGGTCTGCGGTGCCCAGGGGGGACCCCATCCAGCCCGCACTGAGTTTCATTCCTACCACCTTAGGAAAAAAAGTCATTATTTTGAGGCTTAGAAGTCATTTCTGCAATTCCCATAGAAAATCAACGGCGTCTCTATTCAATTGTGTGGAGCGCATATCAGGTGGGTTTTCTCTGCCGGCTTAAGAGATACACGTGAAACTAAAGCCGATCCTGGGTGCCTAGGGTGCCTGTCATCCAATCCGCACTGAATTTCATTTCTAGCACATAGCCAAAAAATCGCCCCATTGACTTACATTGGAGTGCAGAAAAGGTCATTTTTTCTCGGTCCCTTTAAGAGGTAGGAGTTAAACAAGCTTAGGTCTGCGGTGCCCAGGGGGGACCCCATCCAGCCCGCACTGAGTTTCATTCCTACCACCTTAGGAAAAAAAGTCATTATTTTGAGGCTTAGAAGTCATTTCTGCAATTCCCATAGAAAATCAACGGCGTCTCTATTCAATTGTGTGGAGCGCATATCAGGTGGGTTTTCTCTGCCGGCTTAAGAGATACACGTGAAACTAAAGCCGATCCTGGGTGCCTAGGGTGCCTGTCATCCAATCCGCACTGAATTTCATTTCTAGCACATAGCCAAAAAATCGCCCCATTGACTTACATTGGAGTGCAGAAAAGGTCATTTTTTCTCGGTCCCTTTAAGAGGTAGGAGTTAAACAAGCTTAGGTCTGCGGTGCCCAGGGGGGACCCCATCCAGCCCGCACTGAGTTTCATTCCTACCACCTTAGGAAAAAAAGTCATTATTTTGAGGCTTAGAAGTCATTTCTGCAATTCCCATAGAAAATCAACGGCGTCTCTATTCAATTGTGTGGAGCGCATATCAGGTGGGTTTTCTCTGCCGGCTTAAGAGATACACGTGAAACTAAAGCCGATCCTGGGTGCCTAGGGTGCCTGTCATCCAATCCGCACTGAATTTCATTTCTAGCACATAGCCAAAAAATCGCCCCATTGACTTACATTGGAGTGCAGAAAAGGTCATTTTTTCTCGGTCCCTTTAAGAGGTAGGAGTTAAACAAGCTTAGGTCTGCGGTGCCCAGGGGGGACCCCATCCAGCCCGCACTGAGTTTCATTCCTACCACCTTAGGAAAAAAAGTCATTATTTTGAGGCTTAGAAGTCATTTCTGCAATTCCCATAGAAAATCAACGGCGTCTCTATTCAATTGTGTGGAGCGCATATCAGGTGGGTTTTCTCTGCCGGCTTAAGAGATACACGTGAAACTAAAGCCGATCCTGGGTGCCTAGGGTGCCTGTCATCCAATCCGCACTGAATTTCATTTCTAGCACATAGCCAAAAAATCGCCCCATTGACTTACATTGGAGTGCAGAAAAGGTCATTTTTTCTCGGTCCCTTTAAGAGGTAGGAGTTAAACAAGCTTAGGTCTGCGGTGCCCAGGGGGGACCCCATCCAGCCCGCACTGAGTTTCATTCCTACCACCTTAGGAAAAAAAGTCATTATTTTGAGGCTTAGAAGTCATTTCTGCAATTCCCATAGAAAATCAACGGCGTCTCTATTCAATTGTGTGGAGCGCATATCAGGTGGGTTTTCTCTGCCGGCTTAAGAGATACACGTGAAACTAAAGCCGATCCTGGGTGCCTAGGGTGCCTGTCATCCAATCCGCACTGAATTTCATTTCTAGCACATAGCCAAAAAATCGCCCCATTGACTTACATTGGAGTGCAGAAAAGGTCATTTTTTCTCGGTCCCTTTAAGAGGTAGGAGTTAAACAAGCTTAGGTCTGCGGTGCCCAGGGGGGACCCCATCCAGCCCGCACTGAGTTTCATTCCTACCACCTTAGGAAAAAAAGTCATTATTTTGAGGCTTAGAAGTCATTTCTGCAATTCCCATAGAAAATCAACGGCGTCTCTATTCAATTGTGTGGAGCGCATATCAGGTGGGTTTTCTCTGCCGGCTTAAGAGATACACGTGAAACTAAAGCCGATCCTGGGTGCCTAGGGTGCCTGTCATCCAATCCGCACTGAATTTCATTTCTAGCACATAGCCAAAAAATCGCCCCATTGACTTACATTGGAGTGCAGAAAAGGTCATTTTTTCTCGGTCCCTTTAAGAGGTAGGAGTTAAACAAGCTTAGGTCTGCGGTGCCCAGGGGGGACCCCATCCAGCCCGCACTGAGTTTCATTCCTACCACCTTAGGAAAAAAAGTCATTATTTTGAGGCTTAGAAGTCATTTCTGCAATTCCCATAGAAAATCAACGGCGTCTCTATTCAATTGTGTGGAGCGCATATCAGGTGGGTTTTCTCTGCCGGCTTAAGAGATACACGTGAAACTAAAGCCGATCCTGGGTGCCTAGGGTGCCTGTCATCCAATCCGCACTGAATTTCATTTCTAGCACATAGCCAAAAAATCGCCCCATTGACTTACATTGGAGTGCAGAAAAGGTCATTTTTTCTCGGTCCCTTTAAGAGGTAGGAGTTAAACAAGCTTAGGTCTGCGGTGCCCAGGGGGGACCCCATCCAGCCCGCACTGAGTTTCATTCCTACCACCTTAGGAAAAAAAGTCATTATTTTGAGGCTTAGAAGTCATTTCTGCAATTCCCATAGAAAATCAACGGCGTCTCTATTCAATTGTGTGGAGCGCATATCAGGTGGGTTTTCTCTGCCGGCTTAAGAGATACACGTGAAACTAAAGCCGATCCTGGGTGCCTAGGGTGCCTGTCATCCAATCCGCACTGAATTTCATTTCTAGCACATAGCCAAAAAATCGCCCCATTGACTTACATTGGAGTGCAGAAAAGGTCATTTTTTCTCGGTCCCTTTAAGAGGTAGGAGTTAAACAAGCTTAGGTCTGCGGTGCCCAGGGGGGACCCCATCCAGCCCGCACTGAGTTTCATTCCTACCACCTTAGGAAAAAAAGTCATTATTTTGAGGCTTAGAAGTCATTTCTGCAATTCCCATAGAAAATCAACGGCGTCTCTATTCAATTGTGTGGAGCGCATATCAGGTGGGTTTTCTCTGCCGGCTTAAGAGATACACGTGAAACTAAAGCCGATCCTGGGTGCCTAGGGTGCCTGTCATCCAATCCGCACTGAATTTCATTTCTAGCACATAGCCAAAAAATCGCCCCATTGACTTACATTGGAGTGCAGAAAAGGTCATTTTTTCTCGGTCCCTTTAAGAGGTAGGAGTTAAACAAGCTTAGGTCTGCGGTGCCCAGGGGGGACCCCATCCAGCCCGCACTGAGTTTCATTCCTACCACCTTAGGAAAAAAAGTCATTATTTTGAGGCTTAGAAGTCATTTCTGCAATTCCCATAGAAAATCAACGGCGTCTCTATTCAATTGTGTGGAGCGCATATCAGGTGGGTTTTCTCTGCCGGCTTAAGAGATACACGTGAAACTAAAGCCGATCCTGGGTGCCTAGGGTGCCTGTCATCCAATCCGCACTGAATTTCATTTCTAGCACATAGCCAAAAAATCGCCCCATTGACTTACATTGGAGTGCAGAAAAGGTCATTTTTTCTCGGTCCCTTTAAGAGGTAGGAGTTAAACAAGCTTAGGTCTGCGGTGCCCAGGGGGGACCCCATCCAGCCCGCACTGAGTTTCATTCCTACCACCTTAGGAAAAAAAGTCATTATTTTGAGGCTTAGAAGTCATTTCTGCAATTCCCATAGAAAATCAACGGCGTCTCTATTCAATTGTGTGGAGCGCATATCAGGTGGGTTTTCTCTGCCGGCTTAAGAGATACACGTGAAACTAAAGCCGATCCTGGGTGCCTAGGGTGCCTGTCATCCAATCCGCACTGAATTTCATTTCTAGCACATAGCCAAAAAATCGCCCCATTGACTTACATTGGAGTGCAGAAAAGGTCATTTTTTCTCGGTCCCTTTAAGAGGTAGGAGTTAAACAAGCTTAGGTCTGCGGTGCCCAGGGGGGACCCCATCCAGCCCGCACTGAGTTTCATTCCTACCACCTTAGGAAAAAAAGTCATTATTTTGAGGCTTAGAAGTCATTTCTGCAATTCCCATAGAAAATCAACGGCGTCTCTATTCAATTGTGTGGAGCGCATATCAGGTGGGTTTTCTCTGCCGGCTTAAGAGATACACGTGAAACTAAAGCCGATCCTGGGTGCCTAGGGTGCCTGTCATCCAATCCGCACTGAATTTCATTTCTAGCACATAGCCAAAAAATCGCCCCATTGACTTACATTGGAGTGCAGAAAAGGTCATTTTTTCTCGGTCCCTTTAAGAGGTAGGAGTTAAACAAGCTTAGGTCTGCGGTGCCCAGGGGGGACCCCATCCAGCCCGCACTGAGTTTCATTCCTACCACCTTAGGAAAAAAAGTCATTATTTTGAGGCTTAGAAGTCATTTCTGCAATTCCCATAGAAAATCAACGGCGTCTCTATTCAATTGTGTGGAGCGCATATCAGGTGGGTTTTCTCTGCCGGCTTAAGAGATACACGTGAAACTAAAGCCGATCCTGGGTGCCTAGGGTGCCTGTCATCCAATCCGCACTGAATTTCATTTCTAGCACATAGCCAAAAAATCGCCCCATTGACTTACATTGGAGTGCAGAAAAGGTCATTTTTTCTCGGTCCCTTTAAGAGGTAGGAGTTAAACAAGCTTAGGTCTGCGGTGCCCAGGGGGGACCCCATCCAGCCCGCACTGAGTTTCATTCCTACCACCTTAGGAAAAAAAGTCATTATTTTGAGGCTTAGAAGTCATTTCTGCAATTCCCATAGAAAATCAACGGCGTCTCTATTCAATTGTGTGGAGCGCATATCAGGTGGGTTTTCTCTGCCGGCTTAAGAGATACACGTGAAACTAAAGCCGATCCTGGGTGCCTAGGGTGCCTGTCATCCAATCCGCACTGAATTTCATTTCTAGCACATAGCCAAAAAATCGCCCCATTGACTTACATTGGAGTGCAGAAAAGGTCATTTTTTCTCGGTCCCTTTAAGAGGTAGGAGTTAAACAAGCTTAGGTCTGCGGTGCCCAGGGGGGACCCCATCCAGCCCGCACTGAGTTTCATTCCTACCACCTTAGGAAAAAAAGTCATTATTTTGAGGCTTAGAAGTCATTTCTGCAATTCCCATAGAAAATCAACGGCGTCTCTATTCAATTGTGTGGAGCGCATATCAGGTGGGTTTTCTCTGCCGGCTTAAGAGATACACGTGAAACTAAAGCCGATCCTGGGTGCCTAGGGTGCCTGTCATCCAATCCGCACTGAATTTCATTTCTAGCACATAGCCAAAAAATCGCCCCATTGACTTACATTGGAGTGCAGAAAAGGTCATTTTTTCTCGGTCCCTTTAAGAGGTAGGAGTTAAACAAGCTTAGGTCTGCGGTGCCCAGGGGGGACCCCATCCAGCCCGCACTGAGTTTCATTCCTACCACCTTAGGAAAAAAAGTCATTATTTTGAGGCTTAGAAGTCATTTCTGCAATTCCCATAGAAAATCAACGGCGTCTCTATTCAATTGTGTGGAGCGCATATCAGGTGGGTTTTCTCTGCCGGCTTAAGAGATACACGTGAAACTAAAGCCGATCCTGGGTGCCTAGGGTGCCTGTCATCCAATCCGCACTGAATTTCATTTCTAGCACATAGCCAAAAAATCGCCCCATTGACTTACATTGGAGTGCAGAAAAGGTCATTTTTTCTCGGTCCCTTTAAGAGGTAGGAGTTAAACAAGCTTAGGTCTGCGGTGCCCAGGGGGGACCCCATCCAGCCCGCACTGAGTTTCATTCCTACCACCTTAGGAAAAAAAGTCATTATTTTGAGGCTTAGAAGTCATTTCTGCAATTCCCATAGAAAATCAACGGCGTCTCTATTCAATTGTGTGGAGCGCATATCAGGTGGGTTTTCTCTGCCGGCTTAAGAGATACACGTGAAACTAAAGCCGATCCTGGGTGCCTAGGGTGCCTGTCATCCAATCCGCACTGAATTTCATTTCTAGCACATAGCCAAAAAATCGCCCCATTGACTTACATTGGAGTGCAGAAAAGGTCATTTTTTCTCGGTCCCTTTAAGAGGTAGGAGTTAAACAAGCTTAGGTCTGCGGTGCCCAGGGGGGACCCCATCCAGCCCGCACTGAGTTTCATTCCTACCACCTTAGGAAAAAAAGTCATTATTTTGAGGCTTAGAAGTCATTTCTGCAATTCCCATAGAAAATCAACGGCGTCTCTATTCAATTGTGTGGAGCGCATATCAGGTGGGTTTTCTCTGCCGGCTTAAGAGATACACGTGAAACTAAAGCCGATCCTGGGTGCCTAGGGTGCCTGTCATCCAATCCGCACTGAATTTCATTTCTAGCACATAGCCAAAAAATCGCCCCATTGACTTACATTGGAGTGCAGAAAAGGTCATTTTTTCTCGGTCCCTTTAAGAGGTAGGAGTTAAACAAGCTTAGGTCTGCGGTGCCCAGGGGGGACCCCATCCAGCCCGCACTGAGTTTCATTCCTACCACCTTAGGAAAAAAAGTCATTATTTTGAGGCTTAGAAGTCATTTCTGCAATTCCCATAGAAAATCAACGGCGTCTCTATTCAATTGTGTGGAGCGCATATCAGGTGGGTTTTCTCTGCCGGCTTAAGAGATACACGTGAAACTAAAGCCGATCCTGGGTGCCTAGGGTGCCTGTCATCCAATCCGCACTGAATTTCATTTCTAGCACATAGCCAAAAAATCGCCCCATTGACTTACATTGGAGTGCAGAAAAGGTCATTTTTTCTCGGTCCCTTTAAGAGGTAGGAGTTAAACAAGCTTAGGTCTGCGGTGCCCAGGGGGGACCCCATCCAGCCCGCACTGAGTTTCATTCCTACCACCTTAGGAAAAAAAGTCATTATTTTGAGGCTTAGAAGTCATTTCTGCAATTCCCATAGAAAATCAACGGCGTCTCTATTCAATTGTGTGGAGCGCATATCAGGTGGGTTTTCTCTGCCGGCTTAAGAGATACACGTGAAACTAAAGCCGATCCTGGGTGCCTAGGGTGCCTGTCATCCAATCCGCACTGAATTTCATTTCTAGCACATAGCCAAAAAATCGCCCCATTGACTTACATTGGAGTGCAGAAAAGGTCATTTTTTCTCGGTCCCTTTAAGAGGTAGGAGTTAAACAAGCTTAGGTCTGCGGTGCCCAGGGGGGACCCCATCCAGCCCGCACTGAGTTTCATTCCTACCACCTTAGGAAAAAAAGTCATTATTTTGAGGCTTAGAAGTCATTTCTGCAATTCCCATAGAAAATCAACGGCGTCTCTATTCAATTGTGTGGAGCGCATATCAGGTGGGTTTTCTCTGCCGGCTTAAGAGATACACGTGAAACTAAAGCCGATCCTGGGTGCCTAGGGTGCCTGTCATCCAATCCGCACTGAATTTCATTTCTAGCACATAGCCAAAAAATCGCCCCATTGACTTACATTGGAGTGCAGAAAAGGTCATTTTTTCTCGGTCCCTTTAAGAGGTAGGAGTTAAACAAGCTTAGGTCTGCGGTGCCCAGGGGGGACCCCATCCAGCCCGCACTGAGTTTCATTCCTACCACCTTAGGAAAAAAAGTCATTATTTTGAGGCTTAGAAGTCATTTCTGCAATTCCCATAGAAAATCAACGGCGTCTCTATTCAATTGTGTGGAGCGCATATCAGGTGGGTTTTCTCTGCCGGCTTAAGAGATACACGTGAAACTAAAGCCGATCCTGGGTGCCTAGGGTGCCTGTCATCCAATCCGCACTGAATTTCATTTCTAGCACATAGCCAAAAAATCGCCCCATTGACTTACATTGGAGTGCAGAAAAGGTCATTTTTTCTCGGTCCCTTTAAGAGGTAGGAGTTAAACAAGCTTAGGTCTGCGGTGCCCAGGGGGGACCCCATCCAGCCCGCACTGAGTTTCATTCCTACCACCTTAGGAAAAAAAGTCATTATTTTGAGGCTTAGAAGTCATTTCTGCAATTCCCATAGAAAATCAACGGCGTCTCTATTCAATTGTGTGGAGCGCATATCAGGTGGGTTTTCTCTGCCGGCTTAAGAGATACACGTGAAACTAAAGCCGATCCTGGGTGCCTAGGGTGCCTGTCATCCAATCCGCACTGAATTTCATTTCTAGCACATAGCCAAAAAATCGCCCCATTGACTTACATTGGAGTGCAGAAAAGGTCATTTTTTCTCGGTCCCTTTAAGAGGTAGGAGTTAAACAAGCTTAGGTCTGCGGTGCCCAGGGGGGACCCCATCCAGCCCACACTGAGTTTCATTCCTACCACCTTAGGAAAAAAAGTCATTATTTTGAGGCTTAGAAGTCATTTCTGCAATTCCCATAGAAAATCAACGGCGTCTCTATTCAATTGTGTGGAGCGCATATCAGGTGGGTTTTCTCTGCCGGCTTAAGAGATACACGTGAAACTAAAGCCGATCCTGGGTGCCTAGGGTGCCTGTCATCCAATCCGCACTGAATTTCATTTCTAGCACATAGCCAAAAAATCGCCCCATTGACTTACATTGGAGTGCAGAAAAGGTCATTTTTTCTCGGTCCCTTTAAGAGGTAGGAGTTAAACAAGCTTAGGTCTGCGGTGCCCAGGGGGGACCCCATCCAGCCCGCACTGAGTTTCATTCCTACCACCTTAGGAAAAAAAGTCATTATTTTGAGGCTTAGAAGTCATTTCTGCAATTCCCATAGAAAATCAACGGCGTCTCTATTCAATTGTGTGGAGCGCATATCAGGTGGGTTTTCTCTGCCGGCTTAAGAGATACACGTGAAACTAAAGCCGATCCTGGGTGCCTAGGGTGCCTGTCATCCAATCCGCACTGAATTTCATTTCTAGCACATAGCCAAAAAATCGCCCCATTGACTTACATTGGAGTGCAGAAAAGGTCATTTTTTCTCGGTCCCTTTAAGAGGTAGGAGTTAAACAAGCTTAGGTCTGCGGTGCCCAGGGGGGACCCCATCCAGCCCGCACTGAGTTTCATTCCTACCACCTTAGGAAAAAAAGTCATTATTTTGAGGCTTAGAAGTCATTTCTGCAATTCCCATAGAAAATCAACGGCGTCTCTATTCAATTGTGTGGAGCGCATATCAGGTGGGTTTTCTCTGCCGGCTTAAGAGATACACGTGAAACTAAAGCCGATCCTGGGTGCCTAGGGTGCCTGTCATCCAATCCGCACTGAATTTCATTTCTAGCACATAGCCAAAAAATCGCCCCATTGACTTACATTGGAGTGCAGAAAAGGTCATTTTTTCTCGGTCCCTTTAAGAGGTAGGAGTTAAACAAGCTTAGGTCTGCGGTGCCCAGGGGGGACCCCATCCAGCCCGCACTGAGTTTCATTCCTACCACCTTAGGAAAAAAAGTCATTATTTTGAGGCTTAGAAGTCATTTCTGCAATTCCCATAGAAAATCAACGGCGTCTCTATTCAATTGTGTGGAGCGCATATCAGGTGGGTTTTCTCTGCCGGCTTAAGAGATACACGTGAAACTAAAGCCGATCCTGGGTGCCTAGGGTGCCTGTCATCCAATCCGCACTGAATTTCATTTCTAGCACATAGCCAAAAAATCGCCCCATTGACTTACATTGGAGTGCAGAAAAGGTCATTTTTTCTCGGTCCCTTTAAGAGGTAGGAGTTAAACAAGCTTAGGTCTGCGGTGCCCAGGGGGGACCCCATCCAGCCCGCACTGAGTTTCATTCCTACCACCTTAGGAAAAAAAGTCATTATTTTGAGGCTTAGAAGTCATTTCTGCAATTCCCATAGAAAATCAACGGCGTCTCTATTCAATTGTGTGGAGCGCATATCAGGTGGGTTTTCTCTGCCGGCTTAAGAGATACACGTGAAACTAAAGCCGATCCTGGGTGCCTAGGGTGCCTGTCATCCAATCCGCACTGAATTTCATTTCTAGCACATAGCCAAAAAATCGCCCCATTGACTTACATTGGAGTGCAGAAAAGGTCATTTTTTCTCGGTCCCTTTAAGAGGTAGGAGTTAAACAAGCTTAGGTCTGCGGTGCCCAGGGGGGACCCCATCCAGCCCGCACTGAGTTTCATTCCTACCACCTTAGGAAAAAAAGTCATTATTTTGAGGCTTAGAAGTCATTTCTGCAATTCCCATAGAAAATCAACGGCGTCTCTATTCAATTGTGTGGAGCGCATATCAGGTGGGTTTTCTCTGCCGGCTTAAGAGATACACGTGAAACTAAAGCCGATCCTGGGTGCCTAGGGTGCCTGTCATCCAATCCGCACTGAATTTCATTTCTAGCACATAGCCAAAAAATCGCCCCATTGACTTACATTGGAGTGCAGAAAAGGTCATTTTTTCTCGGTCCCTTTAAGAGGTAGGAGTTAAACAAGCTTAGGTCTGCGGTGCCCAGGGGGGACCCCATCCAGCCCGCACTGAGTTTCATTCCTACCACCTTAGGAAAAAAAGTCATTATTTTGAGGCTTAGAAGTCATTTCTGCAATTCCCATAGAAAATCAACGGCGTCTCTATTCAATTGTGTGGAGCGCATATCAGGTGGGTTTTCTCTGCCGGCTTAAGAGATACACGTGAAACTAAAGCCGATCCTGGGTGCCTAGGGTGCCTGTCATCCAATCCGCACTGAATTTCATTTCTAGCACATAGCCAAAAAATCGCCCCATTGACTTACATTGGAGTGCAGAAAAGGTCATTTTTTCTCGGTCCCTTTAAGAGGTAGGAGTTAAACAAGCTTAGGTCTGCGGTGCCCAGGGGGGACCCCATCCAGCCCGCACTGAGTTTCATTCCTACCACCTTAGGAAAAAAAGTCATTATTTTGAGGCTTAGAAGTCATTTCTGCAATTCCCATAGAAAATCAACGGCGTCTCTATTCAATTGTGTGGAGCGCATATCAGGTGGGTTTTCTCTGCCGGCTTAAGAGATACACGTGAAACTAAAGCCGATCCTGGGTGCCTAGGGTGCCTGTCATCCAATCCGCACTGAATTTCATTTCTAGCACATAGCCAAAAAATCGCCCCATTGACTTACATTGGAGTGCAGAAAAGGTCATTTTTTCTCGGTCCCTTTAAGAGGTAGGAGTTAAACAAGCTTAGGTCTGCGGTGCCCAGGGGGGACCCCATCCAGCCCGCACTGAGTTTCATTCCTACCACCTTAGGAAAAAAAGTCATTATTTTGAGGCTTAGAAGTCATTTCTGCAATTCCCATAGAAAATCAACGGCGTCTCTATTCAATTGTGTGGAGCGCATATCAGGTGGGTTTTCTCTGCCGGCTTAAGAGATACACGTGAAACTAAAGCCGATCCTGGGTGCCTAGGGTGCCTGTCATCCAATCCGCACTGAATTTCATTTCTAGCACATAGCCAAAAAATCGCCCCATTGACTTACATTGGAGTGCAGAAAAGGTCATTTTTTCTCGGTCCCTTTAAGAGGTAGGAGTTAAACAAGCTTAGGTCTGCGGTGCCCAGGGGGGACCCCATCCAGCCCGCACTGAGTTTCATTCCTACCACCTTAGGAAAAAAAGTCATTATTTTGAGGCTTAGAAGTCATTTCTGCAATTCCCATAGAAAATCAACGGCGTCTCTATTCAATTGTGTGGAGCGCATATCAGGTGGGTTTTCTCTGCCGGCTTAAGAGATACACGTGAAACTAAAGCCGATCCTGGGTGCCTAGGGTGCCTGTCATCCAATCCGCACTGAATTTCATTTCTAGCACATAGCCAAAAAATCGCCCCATTGACTTACATTGGAGTGCAGAAAAGGTCATTTTTTCTCGGTCCCTTTAAGAGGTAGGAGTTAAACAAGCTTAGGTCTGCGGTGCCCAGGGGGGACCCCATCCAGCCCGCACTGAGTTTCATTCCTACCACCTTAGGAAAAAAAGTCATTATTTTGAGGCTTAGAAGTCATTTCTGCAATTCCCATAGAAAATCAACGGCGTCTCTATTCAATTGTGTGGAGCGCATATCAGGTGGGTTTTCTCTGCCGGCTTAAGAGATACACGTGAAACTAAAGCCGATCCTGGGTGCCTAGGGTGCCTGTCATCCAATCCGCACTGAATTTCATTTCTAGCACATAGCCAAAAAATCGCCCCATTGACTTACATTGGAGTGCAGAAAAGGTCATTTTTTCTCGGTCCCTTTAAGAGGTAGGAGTTAAACAAGCTTAGGTCTGCGGTGCCCAGGGGGGACCCCATCCAGCCCGCACTGAGTTTCATTCCTACCACCTTAGGAAAAAAAGTCATTATTTTGAGGCTTAGAAGTCATTTCTGCAATTCCCATAGAAAATCAACGGCGTCTCTATTCAATTGTGTGGAGCGCATATCAGGTGGGTTTTCTCTGCCGGCTTAAGAGATACACGTGAAACTAAAGCCGATCCTGGGTGCCTAGGGTGCCTGTCATCCAATCCGCACTGAATTTCATTTCTAGCACATAGCCAAAAAATCGCCCCATTGACTTACATTGGAGTGCAGAAAAGGTCATTTTTTCTCGGTCCCTTTAAGAGGTAGGAGTTAAACAAGCTTAGGTCTGCGGTGCCCAGGGGGGACCCCATCCAGCCCGCACTGAGTTTCATTCCTACCACCTTAGGAAAAAAAGTCATTATTTTGAGGCTTAGAAGTCATTTCTGCAATTCCCATAGAAAATCAACGGCGTCTCTATTCAATTGTGTGGAGCGCATATCAGGTGGGTTTTCTCTGCCGGCTTAAGAGATACACGTGAAACTAAAGCCGATCCTGGGTGCCTAGGGTGCCTGTCATCCAATCCGCACTGAATTTCATTTCTAGCACATAGCCAAAAAATCGCCCCATTGACTTACATTGGAGTGCAGAAAAGGTCATTTTTTCTCGGTCCCTTTAAGAGGTAGGAGTTAAACAAGCTTAGGTCTGCGGTGCCCAGGGGGGACCCCATCCAGCCCGCACTGAGTTTCATTCCTACCACCTTAGGAAAAAAAGTCATTATTTTGAGGCTTAGAAGTCATTTCTGCAATTCCCATAGAAAATCAACGGCGTCTCTATTCAATTGTGTGGAGCGCATATCAGGTGGGTTTTCTCTGCCGGCTTAAGAGATACACGTGAAACTAAAGCCGATCCTGGGTGCCTAGGGTGCCTGTCATCCAATCCGCACTGAATTTCATTTCTAGCACATAGCCAAAAAATCGCCCCATTGACTTACATTGGAGTGCAGAAAAGGTCATTTTTTCTCGGTCCCTTTAAGAGGTAGGAGTTAAACAAGCTTAGGTCTGCGGTGCCCAGGGGGGACCCCATCCAGCCCGCACTGAGTTTCATTCCTACCACCTTAGGAAAAAAAGTCATTATTTTGAGGCTTAGAAGTCATTTCTGCAATTCCCATAGAAAATCAACGGCGTCTCTATTCAATTGTGTGGAGCGCATATCAGGTGGGTTTTCTCTGCCGGCTTAAGAGATACACGTGAAACTAAAGCCGATCCTGGGTGCCTAGGGTGCCTGTCATCCAATCCGCACTGAATTTCATTTCTAGCACATAGCCAAAAAATCGCCCCATTGACTTACATTGGAGTGCAGAAAAGGTCATTTTTTCTCGGTCCCTTTAAGAGGTAGGAGTTAAACAAGCTTAGGTCTGCGGTGCCCAGGGGGGACCCCATCCAGCCCGCACTGAGTTTCATTCCTACCACCTTAGGAAAAAAAGTCATTATTTTGAGGCTTAGAAGTCATTTCTGCAATTCCCATAGAAAATCAACGGCGTCTCTATTCAATTGTGTGGAGCGCATATCAGGTGGGTTTTCTCTGCCGGCTTAAGAGATACACGTGAAACTAAAGCCGATCCTGGGTGCCTAGGGTGCCTGTCATCCAATCCGCACTGAATTTCATTTCTAGCACATAGCCAAAAAATCGCCCCATTGACTTACATTGGAGTGCAGAAAAGGTCATTTTTTCTCGGTCCCTTTAAGAGGTAGGAGTTAAACAAGCTTAGGTCTGCGGTGCCCAGGGGGGACCCCATCCAGCCCGCACTGAGTTTCATTCCTACCACCTTAGGAAAAAAAGTCATTATTTTGAGGCTTAGAAGTCATTTCTGCAATTCCCATAGAAAATCAACGGCGTCTCTATTCAATTGTGTGGAGCGCATATCAGGTGGGTTTTCTCTGCCGGCTTAAGAGATACACGTGAAACTAAAGCCGATCCTGGGTGCCTAGGGTGCCTGTCATCCAATCCGCACTGAATTTCATTTCTAGCACATAGCCAAAAAATCGCCCCATTGACTTACATTGGAGTGCAGAAAAGGTCATTTTTTCTCGGTCCCTTTAAGAGGTAGGAGTTAAACAAGCTTAGGTCTGCGGTGCCCAGGGGGGACCCCATCCAGCCCGCACTGAGTTTCATTCCTACCACCTTAGGAAAAAAAGTCATTATTTTGAGGCTTAGAAGTCATTTCTGCAATTCCCATAGAAAATCAACGGCGTCTCTATTCAATTGTGTGGAGCGCATATCAGGTGGGTTTTCTCTGCCGGCTTAAGAGATACACGTGAAACTAAAGCCGATCCTGGGTGCCTAGGGTGCCTGTCATCCAATCCGCACTGAATTTCATTTCTAGCACATAGCCAAAAAATCGCCCCATTGACTTACATTGGAGTGCAGAAAAGGTCATTTTTTCTCGGTCCCTTTAAGAGGTAGGAGTTAAACAAGCTTAGGTCTGCGGTGCCCAGGGGGGACCCCATCCAGCCCGCACTGAGTTTCATTCCTACCACCTTAGGAAAAAAAGTCATTATTTTGAGGCTTAGAAGTCATTTCTGCAATTCCCATAGAAAATCAACGGCGTCTCTATTCAATTGTGTGGAGCGCATATCAGGTGGGTTTTCTCTGCCGGCTTAAGAGATACACGTGAAACTAAAGCCGATCCTGGGTGCCTAGGGTGCCTGTCATCCAATCCGCACTGAATTTCATTTCTAGCACATAGCCAAAAAATCGCCCCATTGACTTACATTGGAGTGCAGAAAAGGTCATTTTTTCTCGGTCCCTTTAAGAGGTAGGAGTTAAACAAGCTTAGGTCTGCGGTGCCCAGGGGGGACCCCATCCAGCCCGCACTGAGTTTCATTCCTACCACCTTAGGAAAAAAAGTCATTATTTTGAGGCTTAGAAGTCATTTCTGCAATTCCCATAGAAAATCAACGGCGTCTCTATTCAATTGTGTGGAGCGCATATCAGGTGGGTTTTCTCTGCCGGCTTAAGAGATACACGTGAAACTAAAGCCGATCCTGGGTGCCTAGGGTGCCTGTCATCCAATCCGCACTGAATTTCATTTCTAGCACATAGCCAAAAAATCGCCCCATTGACTTACATTGGAGTGCAGAAAAGGTCATTTTTTCTCGGTCCCTTTAAGAGGTAGGAGTTAAACAAGCTTAGGTCTGCGGTGCCCAGGGGGGACCCCATCCAGCCCGCACTGAGTTTCATTCCTACCACCTTAGGAAAAAAAGTCATTATTTTGAGGCTTAGAAGTCATTTCTGCAATTCCCATAGAAAATCAACGGCGTCTCTATTCAATTGTGTGGAGCGCATATCAGGTGGGTTTTCTCTGCCGGCTTAAGAGATACACGTGAAACTAAAGCCGATCCTGGGTGCCTAGGGTGCCTGTCATCCAATCCGCACTGAATTTCATTTCTAGCACATAGCCAAAAAATCGCCCCATTGACTTACATTGGAGTGCAGAAAAGGTCATTTTTTCTCGGTCCCTTTAAGAGGTAGGAGTTAAACAAGCTTAGGTCTGCGGTGCCCAGGGGGGACCCCATCCAGCCCGCACTGAGTTTCATTCCTACCACCTTAGGAAAAAAAGTCATTATTTTGAGGCTTAGAAGTCATTTCTGCAATTCCCATAGAAAATCAACGGCGTCTCTATTCAATTGTGTGGAGCGCATATCAGGTGGGTTTTCTCTGCCGGCTTAAGAGATACACGTGAAACTAAAGCCGATCCTGGGTGCCTAGGGTGCCTGTCATCCAATCCGCACTGAATTTCATTTCTAGCACATAGCCAAAAAATCGCCCCATTGACTTACATTGGAGTGCAGAAAAGGTCATTTTTTCTCGGTCCCTTTAAGAGGTAGGAGTTAAACAAGCTTAGGTCTGCGGTGCCCAGGGGGGACCCCATCCAGCCCGCACTGAGTTTCATTCCTACCACCTTAGGAAAAAAAGTCATTATTTTGAGGCTTAGAAGTCATTTCTGCAATTCCCATAGAAAATCAACGGCGTCTCTATTCAATTGTGTGGAGCGCATATCAGGTGGGTTTTCTCTGCCGGCTTAAGAGATACACGTGAAACTAAAGCCGATCCTGGGTGCCTAGGGTGCCTGTCATCCAATCCGCACTGAATTTCATTTCTAGCACATAGCCAAAAAATCGCCCCATTGACTTACATTGGAGTGCAGAAAAGGTCATTTTTTCTCGGTCCCTTTAAGAGGTAGGAGTTAAACAAGCTTAGGTCTGCGGTGCCCAGGGGGGACCCCATCCAGCCCGCACTGAGTTTCATTCCTACCACCTTAGGAAAAAAAGTCATTATTTTGAGGCTTAGAAGTCATTTCTGCAATTCCCATAGAAAATCAACGGCGTCTCTATTCAATTGTGTGGAGCGCATATCAGGTGGGTTTTCTCTGCCGGCTTAAGAGATACACGTGAAACTAAAGCCGATCCTGGGTGCCTAGGGTGCCTGTCATCCAATCCGCACTGAATTTCATTTCTAGCACATAGCCAAAAAATCGCCCCATTGACTTACATTGGAGTGCAGAAAAGGTCATTTTTTCTCGGTCCCTTTAAGAGGTAGGAGTTAAACAAGCTTAGGTCTGCGGTGCCCAGGGGGGACCCCATCCAGCCCGCACTGAGTTTCATTCCTACCACCTTAGGAAAAAAAGTCATTATTTTGAGGCTTAGAAGTCATTTCTGCAATTCCCATAGAAAATCAACGGCGTCTCTATTCAATTGTGTGGAGCGCATATCAGGTGGGTTTTCTCTGCCGGCTTAAGAGATACACGTGAAACTAAAGCCGATCCTGGGTGCCTAGGGTGCCTGTCATCCAATCCGCACTGAATTTCATTTCTAGCACATAGCCAAAAAATCGCCCCATTGACTTACATTGGAGTGCAGAAAAGGTCATTTTTTCTCGGTCCCTTTAAGAGGTAGGAGTTAAACAAGCTTAGGTCTGCGGTGCCCAGGGGGGACCCCATCCAGCCCGCACTGAGTTTCATTCCTACCACCTTAGGAAAAAAAGTCATTATTTTGAGGCTTAGAAGTCATTTCTGCAATTCCCATAGAAAATCAACGGCGTCTCTATTCAATTGTGTGGAGCGCATATCAGGTGGGTTTTCTCTGCCGGCTTAAGAGATACACGTGAAACTAAAGCCGATCCTGGGTGCCTAGGGTGCCTGTCATCCAATCCGCACTGAATTTCATTTCTAGCACATAGCCAAAAAATCGCCCCATTGACTTACATTGGAGTGCAGAAAAGGTCATTTTTTCTCGGTCCCTTTAAGAGGTAGGAGTTAAACAAGCTTAGGTCTGCGGTGCCCAGGGGGGACCCCATCCAGCCCGCACTGAGTTTCATTCCTACCACCTTAGGAAAAAAAGTCATTATTTTGAGGCTTAGAAGTCATTTCTGCAATTCCCATAGAAAATCAACGGCGTCTCTATTCAATTGTGTGGAGCGCATATCAGGTGGGTTTTCTCTGCCGGCTTAAGAGATACACGTGAAACTAAAGCCGATCCTGGGTGCCTAGGGTGCCTGTCATCCAATCCGCACTGAATTTCATTTCTAGCACATAGCCAAAAAATCGCCCCATTGACTTACATTGGAGTGCAGAAAAGGTCATTTTTTCTCGGTCCCTTTAAGAGGTAGGAGTTAAACAAGCTTAGGTCTGCGGTGCCCAGGGGGGACCCCATCCAGCCCGCACTGAGTTTCATTCCTACCACCTTAGGAAAAAAAGTCATTATTTTGAGGCTTAGAAGTCATTTCTGCAATTCCCATAGAAAATCAACGGCGTCTCTATTCAATTGTGTGGAGCGCATATCAGGTGGGTTTTCTCTGCCGGCTTAAGAGATACACGTGAAACTAAAGCCGATCCTGGGTGCCTAGGGTGCCTGTCATCCAATCCGCACTGAATTTCATTTCTAGCACATAGCCAAAAAATCGCCCCATTGACTTACATTGGAGTGCAGAAAAGGTCATTTTTTCTCGGTCCCTTTAAGAGGTAGGAGTTAAACAAGCTTAGGTCTGCGGTGCCCAGGGGGGACCCCATCCAGCCCGCACTGAGTTTCATTCCTACCACCTTAGGAAAAAAAGTCATTATTTTGAGGCTTAGAAGTCATTTCTGCAATTCCCATAGAAAATCAACGGCGTCTCTATTCAATTGTGTGGAGCGCATATCAGGTGGGTTTTCTCTGCCGGCTTAAGAGATACACGTGAAACTAAAGCCGATCCTGGGTGCCTAGGGTGCCTGTCATCCAATCCGCACTGAATTTCATTTCTAGCACATAGCCAAAAAATCGCCCCATTGACTTACATTGGAGTGCAGAAAAGGTCATTTTTTCTCGGTCCCTTTAAGAGGTAGGAGTTAAACAAGCTTAGGTCTGCGGTGCCCAGGGGGGACCCCATCCAGCCCGCACTGAGTTTCATTCCTACCACCTTAGGAAAAAAAGTCATTATTTTGAGGCTTAGAAGTCATTTCTGCAATTCCCATAGAAAATCAACGGCGTCTCTATTCAATTGTGTGGAGCGCATATCAGGTGGGTTTTCTCTGCCGGCTTAAGAGATACACGTGAAACTAAAGCCGATCCTGGGTGCCTAGGGTGCCTGTCATCCAATCCGCACTGAATTTCATTTCTAGCACATAGCCAAAAAATCGCCCCATTGACTTACATTGGAGTGCAGAAAAGGTCATTTTTTCTCGGTCCCTTTAAGAGGTAGGAGTTAAACAAGCTTAGGTCTGCGGTGCCCAGGGGGGACCCCATCCAGCCCGCACTGAGTTTCATTCCTACCACCTTAGGAAAAAAAGTCATTATTTTGAGGCTTAGAAGTCATTTCTGCAATTCCCATAGAAAATCAACGGCGTCTCTATTCAATTGTGTGGAGCGCATATCAGGTGGGTTTTCTCTGCCGGCTTAAGAGATACACGTGAAACTAAAGCCGATCCTGGGTGCCTAGGGTGCCTGTCATCCAATCCGCACTGAATTTCATTTCTAGCACATAGCCAAAAAATCGCCCCATTGACTTACATTGGAGTGCAGAAAAGGTCATTTTTTCTCGGTCCCTTTAAGAGGTAGGAGTTAAACAAGCTTAGGTCTGCGGTGCCCAGGGGGGACCCCATCCAGCCCGCACTGAGTTTCATTCCTACCACCTTAGGAAAAAAAGTCATTATTTTGAGGCTTAGAAGTCATTTCTGCAATTCCCATAGAAAATCAACGGCGTCTCTATTCAATTGTGTGGAGCGCATATCAGGTGGGTTTTCTCTGCCGGCTTAAGAGATACACGTGAAACTAAAGCCGATCCTGGGTGCCTAGGGTGCCTGTCATCCAATCCGCACTGAATTTCATTTCTAGCACATAGCCAAAAAATCGCCCCATTGACTTACATTGGAGTGCAGAAAAGGTCATTTTTTCTCGGTCCCTTTAAGAGGTAGGAGTTAAACAAGCTTAGGTCTGCGGTGCCCAGGGGGGACCCCATCCAGCCCGCACTGAGTTTCATTCCTACCACCTTAGGAAAAAAAGTCATTATTTTGAGGCTTAGAAGTCATTTCTGCAATTCCCATAGAAAATCAACGGCGTCTCTATTCAATTGTGTGGAGCGCATATCAGGTGGGTTTTCTCTGCCGGCTTAAGAGATACACGTGAAACTAAAGCCGATCCTGGGTGCCTAGGGTGCCTGTCATCCAATCCGCACTGAATTTCATTTCTAGCACATAGCCAAAAAATCGCCCCATTGACTTACATTGGAGTGCAGAAAAGGTCATTTTTTCTCGGTCCCTTTAAGAGGTAGGAGTTAAACAAGCTTAGGTCTGCGGTGCCCAGGGGGGACCCCATCCAGCCCGCACTGAGTTTCATTCCTACCACCTTAGGAAAAAAAGTCATTATTTTGAGGCTTAGAAGTCATTTCTGCAATTCCCATAGAAAATCAACGGCGTCTCTATTCAATTGTGTGGAGCGCATATCAGGTGGGTTTTCTCTGCCGGCTTAAGAGATACACGTGAAACTAAAGCCGATCCTGGGTGCCTAGGGTGCCTGTCATCCAATCCGCACTGAATTTCATTTCTAGCACATAGCCAAAAAATCGCCCCATTGACTTACATTGGAGTGCAGAAAAGGTCATTTTTTCTCGGTCCCTTTAAGAGGTAGGAGTTAAACAAGCTTAGGTCTGCGGTGCCCAGGGGGGACCCCATCCAGCCCGCACTGAGTTTCATTCCTACCACCTTAGGAAAAAAAGTCATTATTTTGAGGCTTAGAAGTCATTTCTGCAATTCCCATAGAAAATCAACGGCGTCTCTATTCAATTGTGTGGAGCGCATATCAGGTGGGTTTTCTCTGCCGGCTTAAGAGATACACGTGAAACTAAAGCCGATCCTGGGTGCCTAGGGTGCCTGTCATCCAATCCGCACTGAATTTCATTTCTAGCACATAGCCAAAAAATCGCCCCATTGACTTACTTTGGAGTGCAGAAAAGGTCATTTTTTCTCGGTCCCTTTAAGAGGTAGGAGTTAAACAAGCTTAGGTCTGCGGTGCCCAGGGGGGACCCCATCCAGCCCGCACTGAGTTTCATTCCTACCACCTTAGGAAAAAAAGTCATTATTTTGAGGCTTAGAAGTCATTTCTGCAATTCCCATAGAAAATCAACGGCGTCTCTATTCAATTGTGTGGAGCGCATATCAGGTGGGTTTTCTCTGCCGGCTTAAGAGATACACGTGAAACTAAAGCCGATCCTGGGTGCCTAGGGTGCCTGTCATCCAATCCGCACTGAATTTCATTTCTAGCACATAGCCAAAAAATCGCCCCATTGACTTACATTGGAGTGCAGAAAAGGTCATTTTTTCTCGGTCCCTTTAAGAGGTAGGAGTTAAACAAGCTTAGGTCTGCGGTGCCCAGGGGGGACCCCATCCAGCCCGCACTGAGTTTCATTCCTACCACCTTAGGAAAAAAAGTCATTATTTTGAGGCTTAGAAGTCATTTCTGCAATTCCCATAGAAAATCAACGGCGTCTCTATTCAATTGTGTGGAGCGCATATCAGGTGGGTTTTCTCTGCCGGCTTAAGAGATACACGTGAAACTAAAGCCGATCCTGGGTGCCTAGGGTGCCTGTCATCCAATCCGCACTGAATTTCATTTCTAGCACATAGCCAAAAAATCGCCCCATTGACTTACATTGGAGTGCAGAAAAGGTCATTTTTTCTCGGTCCCTTTAAGAGGTAGGAGTTAAACAAGCTTAGGTCTGCGGTGCCCAGGGGGGACCCCATCCAGCCCGCACTGAGTTTCATTCCTACCACCTTAGGAAAAAAAGTCATTATTTTGAGGCTTAGAAGTCATTTCTGCAATTCCCATAGAAAATCAACGGCGTCTCTATTCAATTGTGTGGAGCGCATATCAGGTGGGTTTTCTCTGCCGGCTTAAGAGATACACGTGAAACTAAAGCCGATCCTGGGTGCCTAGGGTGCCTGTCATCCAATCCGCACTGAATTTCATTTCTAGCACATAGCCAAAAAATCGCCCCATTGACTTACATTGGAGTGCAGAAAAGGTCATTTTTTCTCGGTCCCTTTAAGAGGTAGGAGTTAAACAAGCTTAGGTCTGCGGTGCCCAGGGGGGACCCCATCCAGCCCGCACTGAGTTTCATTCCTACCACCTTAGGAAAAAAAGTCATTATTTTGAGGCTTAGAAGTCATTTCTGCAATTCCCATAGAAAATCAACGGCGTCTCTATTCAATTGTGTGGAGCGCATATCAGGTGGGTTTTCTCTGCCGGCTTAAGAGATACACGTGAAACTAAAGCCGATCCTGGGTGCCTAGGGTGCCTGTCATCCAATCCGCACTGAATTTCATTTCTAGCACATAGCCAAAAAATCGCCCCATTGACTTACATTGGAGTGCAGAAAAGGTCATTTTTTCTCGGTCCCTTTAAGAGGTAGGAGTTAAACAAGCTTAGGTCTGCGGTGCCCAGGGGGGACCCCATCCAGCCCGCACTGAGTTTCATTCCTACCACCTTAGGAAAAAAAGTCATTATTTTGAGGCTTAGAAGTCATTTCTGCAATTCCCATAGAAAATCAACGGCGTCTCTATTCAATTGTGTGGAGCGCATATCAGGTGGGTTTTCTCTGCCGGCTTAAGAGATACACGTGAAACTAAAGCCGATCCTGGGTGCCTAGGGTGCCTGTCATCCAATCCGCACTGAATTTCATTTCTAGCACAAAGCCAAAAAATCGCCCCATTGACTTACATTGGAGTGCAGAAAAGGTCATTTTTTCTCGGTCCCTTTAAGAGGTAGGAGTTAAACAAGCTTAGGTCTGCGGTGCCCAGGGGGGACCCCATCCAGCCCGCACTGAGTTTCATTCCTACCACCTTAGGAAAAAAAGTCATTATTTTGAGGCTTAGAAGTCATTTCTGCAATTCCCATAGAAAATCAACGGCGTCTCTATTCAATTGTGTGGAGCGCATATCAGGTGGGTTTTCTCTGCCGGCTTAAGAGATACACGTGAAACTAAAGCCGATCCTGGGTGCCTAGGGTGCCTGTCATCCAATCCGCACTGAATTTCATTTCTAGCACATAGCCAAAAAATCGCCCCATTGACTTACATTGGAGTGCAGAAAAGGTCATTTTTTCTCGGTCCCTTTAAGAGGTAGGAGTTAAACAAGCTTAGGTCTGCGGTGCCCAGGGGGGACCCCATCCAGCCCGCACTGAGTTTCATTCCTACCACCTTAGGAAAAAAAGTCATTATTTTGAGGCTTAGAAGTCATTTCTGCAATTCCCATAGAAAATCAACGGCGTCTCTATTCAATTGTGTGGAGCGCATATCAGGTGGGTTTTCTCTGCCGGCTTAAGAGATACACGTGAAACTAAAGCCGATCCTGGGTGCCTAGGGTGCCTGTCATCCAATCCGCACTGAATTTCATTTCTAGCACATAGCCAAAAAATCGCCCCATTGACTTACATTGGAGTGCAGAAAAGGTCATTTTTTCTCGGTCCCTTTAAGAGGTAGGAGTTAAACAAGCTTAGGTCTGCGGTGCCCAGGGGGGACCCCATCCAGCCCGCACTGAGTTTCATTCCTACCACCTTAGGAAAAAAAGTCATTATTTTGAGGCTTAGAAGTCATTTCTGCAATTCCCATAGAAAATCAACGGCGTCTCTATTCAATTGTGTGGAGCGCATATCAGGTGGGTTTTCTCTGCCGGCTTAAGAGATACACGTGAAACTAAAGCCGATCCTGGGTGCCTAGGGTGCCTGTCATCCAATCCGCACTGAATTTCATTTCTAGCACATAGCCAAAAAATCGCCCCATTGACTTACATTGGAGTGCAGAAAAGGTCATTTTTTCTCGGTCCCTTTAAGAGGTAGGAGTTAAACAAGCTTAGGTCTGCGGTGCCCAGGGGGGACCCCATCCAGCCCGCACTGAGTTTCATTCCTACCACCTTAGGAAAAAAAGTCATTATTTTGAGGCTTAGAAGTCATTTCTGCAATTCCCATAGAAAATCAACGGCGTCTCTATTCAATTGTGTGGAGCGCATATCAGGTGGGTTTTCTCTGCCGGCTTAAGAGATACACGTGAAACTAAAGCCGATCCTGGGTGCCTAGGGTGCCTGTCATCCAATCCGCACTGAATTTCATTTCTAGCACATAGCCAAAAAATCGCCCCATTGACTTACATTGGAGTGCAGAAAAGGTCATTTTTTCTCGGTCCCTTTAAGAGGTAGGAGTTAAACAAGCTTAGGTCTGCGGTGCCCAGGGGGGACCCCATCCAGCCCGCACTGAGTTTCATTCCTACCACCTTAGGAAAAAAAGTCATTATTTTGAGGCTTAGAAGTCATTTCTGCAATTCCCATAGAAAATCAACGGCGTCTCTATTCAATTGTGTGGAGCGCATATCAGGTGGGTTTTCTCTGCCGGCTTAAGAGATACACGTGAAACTAAAGCCGATCCTGGGTGCCTAGGGTGCCTGTCATCCAATCCGCACTGAATTTCATTTCTAGCACATAGCCAAAAAATCGCCCCATTGACTTACATTGGAGTGCAGAAAAGGTCATTTTTTCTCGGTCCCTTTAAGAGGTAGGAGTTAAACAAGCTTAGGTCTGCGGTGCCCAGGGGGGACCCCATCCAGCCCGCACTGAGTTTCATTCCTACCACCTTAGGAAAAAAAGTCATTATTTTGAGGCTTAGAAGTCATTTCTGCAATTCCCATAGAAAATCAACGGCGTCTCTATTCAATTGTGTGGAGCGCATATCAGGTGGGTTTTCTCTGCCGGCTTAAGAGATACACGTGAAACTAAAGCCGATCCTGGGTGCCTAGGGTGCCTGTCATCCAATCCGCACTGAATTTCATTTCTAGCACATAGCCAAAAAATCGCCCCATTGACTTACATTGGAGTGCAGAAAAGGTCATTTTTTCTCGGTCCCTTTAAGAGGTAGGAGTTAAACAAGCTTAGGTCTGCGGTGCCCAGGGGGGACCCCATCCAGCCCGCACTGAGTTTCATTCCTACCACCTTAGGAAAAAAAGTCATTATTTTGAGGCTTAGAAGTCATTTCTGCAATTCCCATAGAAAATCAACGGCGTCTCTATTCAATTGTGTGGAGCGCATATCAGGTGGGTTTTCTCTGCCGGCTTAAGAGATACACGTGAAACTAAAGCCGATCCTGGGTGCCTAGGGTGCCTGTCATCCAATCCGCACTGAATTTCATTTCTAGCACATAGCCAAAAAATCGCCCCATTGACTTACATTGGAGTGCAGAAAAGGTCATTTTTTCTCGGTCCCTTTAAGAGGTAGGAGTTAAACAAGCTTAGGTCTGCGGTGCCCAGGGGGGACCCCATCCAGCCCGCACTGAGTTTCATTCCTACCACCTTAGGAAAAAAAGTCATTATTTTGAGGCTTAGAAGTCATTTCTGCAATTCCCATAGAAAATCAACGGCGTCTCTATTCAATTGTGTGGAGCGCATATCAGGTGGGTTTTCTCTGCCGGCTTAAGAGATACACGTGAAACTAAAGCCGATCCTGGGTGCCTAGGGTGCCTGTCATCCAATCCGCACTGAATTTCATTTCTAGCACATAGCCAAAAAATCGCCCCATTGACTTACATTGGAGTGCAGAAAAGGTCATTTTTTCTCGGTCCCTTTAAGAGGTAGGAGTTAAACAAGCTTAGGTCTGCGGTGCCCAGGGGGGACCCCATCCAGCCCGCACTGAGTTTCATTCCTACCACCTTAGGAAAAAAAGTCATTATTTTGAGGCTTAGAAGTCATTTCTGCAATTCCCATAGAAAATCAACGGCGTCTCTATTCAATTGTGTGGAGCGCATATCAGGTGGGTTTTCTCTGCCGGCTTAAGAGATACACGTGAAACTAAAGCCGATCCTGGGTGCCTAGGGTGCCTGTCATCCAATCCGCACTGAATTTCATTTCTAGCAC
Source organism: Dendropsophus ebraccatus (assembly GCF_027789765.1). Classification (NCBI taxonomy): domain Eukaryota; kingdom Metazoa; phylum Chordata; class Amphibia; order Anura; family Hylidae; genus Dendropsophus; species Dendropsophus ebraccatus. The sequence goes on along the minus strand of NC_091464.1, from coordinate 6,902,204 downwards.
ATAGCCAAAAAATCGCCCCATTGACTTACATTGGAGTGCAGAAAAGGTCATTTTTTCTCGGTCCCTTTAAGAGGTAGGAGTTAAACAAGCTTAGGTCTGCGGTGCCCAGGGGGGACCCCATCCAGCCCGCACTGAGTTTCATTCCTACCACCTTAGGAAAAAAAGTCATTATTTTGAGGCTTAGAAGTCATTTCTGCAATTCCCATAGAAAATCAACGGCGTCTCTATTCAATTGTGTGGAGCGCATATCAGGTGGGTTTTCTCTGCCGGCTTAAGAGATACACGTGAAACTAAAGCCGATCCTGGGTGCCTAGGGTGCCTGTCATCCAATCCGCACTGAATTTCATTTCTAGCACATAGCCAAAAAATCGCCCCATTGACTTACATTGGAGTGCAGAAAAGGTCATTTTTTCTCGGTCCCTTTAAGAGGTAGGAGTTAAACAAGCTTAGGTCTGCGGTGCCCAGGGGGGACCCCATCCAGCCCGCACTGAGTTTCATTCCTACCACCTTAGGAAAAAAAGTCATTATTTTGAGGCTTAGAAGTCATTTCTGCAATTCCCATAGAAAATCAACGGCGTCTCTATTCAATTGTGTGGAGCGCATATCAGGTGGGTTTTCTCTGCCGGCTTAAGAGATACACGTGAAACTAAAGCCGATCCTGGGTGCCTAGGGTGCCTGTCATCCAATCCGCACTGAATTTCATTTCTAGCACATAGCCAAAAAATCGCCCCATTGACTTACATTGGAGTGCAGAAAAGGTCATTTTTTCTCGGTCCCTTTAAGAGGTAGGAGTTAAACAAGCTTAGGTCTGCGGTGCCCAGGGGGGACCCCATCCAGCCCGCACTGAGTTTCATTCCTACCACCTTAGGAAAAAAAGTCATTATTTTGAGGCTTAGAAGTCATTTCTGCAATTCCCATAGAAAATCAACGGCGTCTCTATTCAATTGTGTGGAGCGCATATCAGGTGGGTTTTCTCTGCCGGCTTAAGAGATACACGTGAAACTAAAGCCGATCCTGGGTGCCTAGGGTGCCTGTCATCCAATCCGCACTGAATTTCATTTCTAGCACATAGCCAAAAAATCGCCCCATTGACTTACATTGGAGTGCAGAAAAGGTCATTTTTTCTCGGTCCCTTTAAGAGGTAGGAGTTAAACAAGCTTAGGTCTGCGGTGCCCAGGGGGGACCCCATCCAGCCCGCACTGAGTTTCATTCCTACCACCTTAGGAAAAAAAGTCATTATTTTGAGGCTTAGAAGTCATTTCTGCAATTCCCATAGAAAATCAACGGCGTCTCTATTCAATTGTGTGGAGCGCATATCAGGTGGGTTTTCTCTGCCGGCTTAAGAGATACACGTGAAACTAAAGCCGATCCTGGGTGCCTAGGGTGCCTGTCATCCAATCCGCACTGAATTTCATTTCTAGCACATAGCCAAAAAATCGCCCCATTGACTTACATTGGAGTGCAGAAAAGGTCATTTTTTCTCGGTCCCTTTAAGAGGTAGGAGTTAAACAAGCTTAGGTCTGCGGTGCCCAGGGGGGACCCCATCCAGCCCGCACTGAGTTTCATTCCTACCACCTTAGGAAAAAAAGTCATTATTTTGAGGCTTAGAAGTCATTTCTGCAATTCCCATAGAAAATCAACGGCGTCTCTATTCAATTGTGTGGAGCGCATATCAGGTGGGTTTTCTCTGCCGGCTTAAGAGATACACGTGAAACTAAAGCCGATCCTGGGTGCCTAGGGTGCCTGTCATCCAATCCGCACTGAATTTCATTTCTAGCACATAGCCAAAAAATCGCCCCATTGACTTACATTGGAGTGCAGAAAAGGTCATTTTTTCTCGGTCCCTTTAAGAGGTAGGAGTTAAACAAGCTTAGGTCTGCGGTGCCCAGGGGGGACCCCATCCAGCCCGCACTGAGTTTCATTCCTACCACCTTAGGAAAAAAAGTCATTATTTTGAGGCTTAGAAGTCATTTCTGCAATTCCCATAGAAAATCAACGGCGTCTCTATTCAATTGTGTGGAGCGCATATCAGGTGGGTTTTCTCTGCCGGCTTAAGAGATACACGTGAAACTAAAGCCGATCCTGGGTGCCTAGGGTGCCTGTCATCCAATCCGCACTGAATTTCATTTCTAGCACATAGCCAAAAAATCGCCCCATTGACTTACATTGGAGTGCAGAAAAGGTCATTTTTTCTCGGTCCCTTTAAGAGGTAGGAGTTAAACAAGCTTAGGTCTGCGGTGCCCAGGGGGGACCCCATCCAGCCCGCACTGAGTTTCATTCCTACCACCTTAGGAAAAAAAGTCATTATTTTGAGGCTTAGAAGTCATTTCTGCAATTCCCATAGAAAATCAACGGCGTCTCTATTCAATTGTGTGGAGCGCATATCAGGTGGGTTTTCTCTGCCGGCTTAAGAGATACACGTGAAACTAAAGCCGATCCTGGGTGCCTAGGGTGCCTGTCATCCAATCCGCACTGAATTTCATTTCTAGCACATAGCCAAAAAATCGCCCCATTGACTTACATTGGAGTGCAGAAAAGGTCATTTTTTCTCGGTCCCTTTAAGAGGTAGGAGTTAAACAAGCTTAGGTCTGCGGTGCCCAGGGGGGACCCCATCCAGCCCGCACTGAGTTTCATTCCTACCACCTTAGGAAAAAAAGTCATTATTTTGAGGCTTAGAAGTCATTTCTGCAATTCCCATAGAAAATCAACGGCGTCTCTATTCAATTGTGTGGAGCGCATATCAGGTGGGTTTTCTCTGCCGGCTTAAGAGATACACGTGAAACTAAAGCCGATCCTGGGTGCCTAGGGTGCCTGTCATCCAATCCGCACTGAATTTCATTTCTAGCACATAGCCAAAAAATCGCCCCATTGACTTACATTGGAGTGCAGAAAAGGTCATTTTTTCTCGGTCCCTTTAAGAGGTAGGAGTTAAACAAGCTTAGGTCTGCGGTGCCCAGGGGGGACCCCATCCAGCCCGCACTGAGTTTCATTCCTACCACCTTAGGAAAAAAAGTCATTATTTTGAGGCTTAGAAGTCATTTCTGCAATTCCCATAGAAAATCAACGGCGTCTCTATTCAATTGTGTGGAGCGCATATCAGGTGGATTTTCTCTGCCGGCTTAAGAGATACACGTGAAACTAAAGCCGATCCTGGGTGCCTAGGGTGCCTGTCATCCAATCCGCACTGAATTTCATTTCTAGCACATAGCCAAAAAATCGCCCCATTGACTTACATTGGAGTGCAGAAAAGGTCATTTTTTCTCGGTCCCTTTAAGAGGTAGGAGTTAAACAAGCTTAGGTGCTACGGTGCCCAGGGGGGGCCCCATCCAGCCCGCACTGAGTTTCATTCCTACCACCTTAGGAAAAAAAGTCATTATTTCGAGGCTTAGAAGTCATTTCTGCAATTCCCATAGAAAATCAACGGCGTCTCTATTCAATTGTGTGGAGCGCATATCAGGGGGGTTTTCTCTGCCGGCTTAAGAGATACACATGAAACTAAAGCCGATCCTGGGTCCCCAGGGTGCCTGTCATCCAATCCGCACTGAATTTCATTTCTAGCACATAGCCAAAAAATCGCCCCATTGACTTACATTGGAGTGCAGAAAAGGTCATTTTTTCTCGGTCCCTTTAAGAGGTAGGAGTTAAACAAGCTTAGGTCTGCGGTGCCCAGAAGGGACCCCATCCAGCCCGCACTGAGTTTCATTCCTACCACCTTAGGAAAAAAAGTCATTATTTCGAGGCTTAGAAGTCATTTCTGCAATTCCCATAGAAAATCAACGGCGTCTCTATTCAATTGTGTGGAGCGCATATCAGGTGGGTTTTCTCTGCTGGCTTAAGAGATACACATGAAACTAAAGCAGATCCTGGGTCCCCAGGGTGCCTGTCATCCAATCAGCACTGAATTTCATTTCTAGCACATAGCCAAAAAATCGCCCCATTGACTTACATTGGAGTGCAGAAAAGGTCATTTTTTCTCGGTCCCTTTAAGAGGTAGGAGTTAAACAAGCTTAGGTCTGCGGTGCCCAGGGGGGACCCCATCCAGCCCGCACTGAGTTTCATTCCTACCACCTTAGGAAAAAAAGTCATTATTTCGAGGCTTAGGAGTCATTTCTGCAATTCCCATAGAAAATCAACGGCGTCTCTATTCAATTGTGTGGAGCGCATATCAGGTGGGTTTTCTCTGCCGGATTAAGAGATACACATGAAACTAAAGCAGATCCTGGGTCCCCAGGGTGCCTGTCATCCAATCTGCACTGAATTTCATTTCTAGCACATAGCCAAAAAATCGCCCCATTGACTTACATTGGAGTGCAGAAAAGGTCATTTTTTCTCGGTCCCTTTAAGAGGTAGAAGTTAAACAAGCTTTGGTCTGCGGTGCCCAGGGGGGACCCCATCCAGCCCGCACTGAGTTTCATTCCTACCACCTTAGGAAAAAAAGTCATTATTTCGAGGCTTAGAAGTCATTTCTGCAATTCCCATAGAAAATCAACGGCGTCTCTATTCAATTGTGTGGAGCGCATATCAGGTGGGTTTTCTCTGCCGGCTTAAGAGATACACATGAAACTAAAGCCGATCCTGGGTCCCCAGGGTGCCTGTCATCCAATCCGCACTGAATTTCATTTCTAGCACATAGCCAAAAAATCGCCCCATTGACTTACATTGGAGTGCAGAAAAGGTCATTTTTTCTCGGTCCCTTTAAGAGGTAGGAGTTAAACAAGCTTAGGTCTGCGGTGCCCAGAAGGGACCCCATCCAGCCCGCACTGAGTTTCATTCCTACCACCTTAGGAAAAACAGTCATTATTTCGAGGCTTAGAAGTCATTTCTGCAATTCCCATAGAAAATCAACGGCGTCTCTATTCAATTGTGTGGAGCGCATATCAGGTGGGTTTTCTCTGCTGGCTTAAGAGATACACATGAAACTAAAGCCGATCCTGGGTCCCCAGGGTGCCTGTCATCCAATCCGCACTGAATTTCATTTCTAGCACATAGCCAAAAAATCGCCCCATTGACTTACATTGGAGTGCAGAAAAGGTCATTTTTTCTCGGTCCCTTTAAGAGGTAGGAGTTAAACAAGCTTAGGTCTGTGGTGCCCAGGGGGGACCCCATCCAGCCCGCACTGAGTTTCATTCCTACCACCTTAGGAAAAAAAAGTCATTATTTCGAGGCTTAGAAGTCATTTCTGCAATTCCCATAGAAAATCAACGGCGTCTCTATTCAATTGTGTGGAGCGCATATCAGGTGGGTTTTCTCTGCCGGCTTAAGAGATACACATGAAACTAAAGCCGATCCTGGGTCCCCAGGGTGCCTGTCATCCAATCCGCACTGAATTTCATTTCTAGCACATAGCCAAAAAATCGCCCCATTGACTTACATTGGAGTGCAGAAAAGGTCATTTTTTCTCGGTCCCTTTAAGAGGTAGGAGTTAAACAAGCTTAGGTCTGCGGTGCCCAGAAGGGACCCCATCCAGCCCGCACTGAGTTTCATTCCTACCACCTTAGGAAAAAAGTCATTATTTCGAGGCTTAGAAGTCATTTCTGCAATTCCCATAGAAAATCAACGGCGTCTCTATTCAATTGTGTGGAGCGCATATCAGGTGGGTTTTCTCTGCTGGCTTAAGAGATACACATGAAACTAAAGCCGATCCTGGGTCCCCAGGGTGCCTGTCATCCAATCCGCACTGAATTTCATTTCTAGCACATAGCCAAAAAATCGCCCCATTGACTTACATTGGAGTGCAGAAAAGGTCATTTTTTCTCGGTCCCTTTAAGAGGTAGGAGTTAAACAAGCTTAGGTCTGCGGTGCCCAGGGGGGACCCCATCCAGCCCGCACTGAGTTTTATTCCTACCACCTTAGGAAAAAAAGTCATTATTTCGAGGCTTAGAAGTCATTTCTGCAATTCCCATAGAAAATCAACGGCGTCTCTATTCAATTGTGTGGAGCGCATATCAGGTGGGTTTTCTCTGCCGGCTTAAGAGATACACATGAAACTAAAGCCGATCCTGGGTCCCCAGGGTGCCTGTCATCCAATCGCACTGAATTTCATTTCTAGCACATAGCCAATAAATCGCCCCATTGACTTACATTGGAGTGCAGAAAAGGTCATTTTTTCTCGGTCCCTTTAAGAGGTAGGAGTTAAACAAGCTTAGGTCTGCGGTGCCCAGGGGGGACCCCATCCAGCCCGCACTGAGTTTCATTCCTACCACCTTAGGAAAAAAAGTCATTATTTCGAGGCTTAGAAGTCATTTCTGCAATTCCCATAGAAAATCAACGGCGTCTCTATTCAATTGTGTGGAGCGCATATCAGGTGGGTTTTCTCTGCCGGCTTAAGAAATACACGTGAAACTAAAGCCGATCCTGGGTCCCTAGGGTGCCTGTCATCCAATCCGCACTGAATTTCATTTCTAGCACATAGCCAAAAAGTCGCCCTATTGACTCACATTGGAGTGCAGAAAAGGTCATTTTTTCTCGGTCCCTTTAAGAGGTAGGAGTTAAACAAGCTTAGGTCTACGGTGCCCAGGGGGGACCCCATCCAGCCCGCACTGAGTTTCATTCCTACCACCTTAGGAAAAAAAGTCATTATTTCGAGGCTTAGAAGTCATTTCTGCAATTCCCATAGAAAATCAACGGCGTCTCTATTCAATTGTGTGGAGCGCATATCAGGTGGGTTTTCTCTGCCGGATTAAGAGATACACATGAAACTAAAGCAGATCCTGGGTCCCCAGGGTGCCTGTCATCCAATCTGCACTGAATTTCATTTCTAGCACATAGCCAAAAAATCGCCCCATTGACTTACATTGGAGTGCAGAAAAGGTCATTTTTTCTCGGTCCCTTTAAGAGGTAGAAGTTAAACAAGCTTTGGTCTGCGGTGCCCAGAGGGGACCCCATCCAGCCCGCACTGAGTTTCATTCCTACCACCTTAGGAAAAAAAGTCATTATTTCGAGGCTTAGAAGTCATATCTGCAATTCCCATAGAAAATCAACGGCGTCTCTATTCAATTGTGTGGAGCGCATATCAGGTGGGTTTTCTCTGCCGGCTTAAGAGATACACATGAAACTAAAGCCGATCCTGAGTCCCCAGGGTGCCTGTCATCCAATCCGCACTGAATTTCATTTCTAGCACATAGCCAAAAAATCGCCCCATTGACTTACATTGGAGTGCAGAAAAGGTCATTTTTTCTCGGTCCCTTTAAGAGGTAGGAGTTAAACAAGCTTAGGTCTGCGGTGCCCAGGGGGGGCCCCATCCAGCCCGCACTGAGTTTCATTCCTACCACCTTAGGAAAAAAAGTCATTATTTCGAGGCTTAGAAGTCATTTCTGCAATTCCCATAGAAAATCAACGGCGTCTCTATTCAATTGTGTGGAGCGCATATCAGGTGGGTTTTCTCTGCCGGCTTAAGAGATACACATGAAACTAAAGCCGATCCTGGGTCCCCAGGGTGCCTGTCATCCAATCCGCACTGAATTTCATTTCTAGCACATAGCCAAAAAATCGCCCCATTGACTTACATTGGAGTGCAGAAAAGGTCATTTTTTCTCGGTCCCTTTAAGAGGTAGGAGTTAAACAAGCTTAGGTCTGCGGTGCCCAGGGGGGACCCCATCCAGCCCGCACTGAGTTTCATTCCTACCACCTTAGGAAAAAAAGTCATTATTTCGAGGCTTAGAAGTCATTTCTGCAATTCCCATAGAAAATCAACGGCGTCTCTATTCAATTGTGTGGAGCGCATATCAGGTGGGTTTTCTCTGCCGGCTTAAGAGATACACATGAAACTAAAGCCGATCCTGGGTCCCCAGGGTGCCTGTCATCCAATCGCACTGAATTTCATTTCTAGCACATAGCCAAAAAATCGCCCCATTGACTTACATTGGAGTGCAGAAAAGGTCATTTTTTCTCGGTCCCTTTAAGAGGTAGGGGTTAAACAAGCTTAGGTCTGCGGTGCCCAGGGGGGACCCCATCCAGCCCGCACTGAGTTTCATTCCTACCACCTTAGGAAAAAAAGTCATTATTTCGAGGCTTAGAAGTCATTTCTGCAATTCCCATAGAAAATCAACGGCGTCTCTATTCAATTGTGTGGAGCGCATATCAGGTGGGTTTTCTCTGCCGGCTTAAGAGATACACATGAAACTAAAGCCGATCCTGGGTCCCCAGGGTGCCTGTCATCCAATCCGCACTGAATTTCATTTCTAGCACATAGCCAAAAAATCGCCCCATTGACTTACATTGGAGTGCAGAAAAGGTCATTTTTTCTCGGTCCCTTTAAGAGGTAGGAGTTAAACAAGCTTAAGTCTGCGGTGCCCAGGGGGGGCCCCATCCAGCCCGCACTGAGTTTCATTCCTACCACCTTAGGAAAAAAAGTCATTATTTCGAGGCTTAGAAGTCATTTCTGCAATTCCCATAGAAAATCAACGGCGTCCCTATTCAATTGTGTGGAGCGCATATCAGGTGGGTTTTCTCTGCCGGCTTAAGAGATACACATGAAACTAAAGCCGATCCTGGGTCCCCAGGGTGCCTGTCATCCAATCCGCACTGAATTTCATTTTTAGCACATAGCCAAAAAATCGCCCCATTGACTTACATTGGAGTGCAGAAAAGGTCATTTTTTCTCGGTCCCTTTAAGAGGTAGGAGTTAAACAAGCTTAGGTCTGCGGTGCCCAGGGGGGACCCCATCCAGCCCGCACTGAGTTTCATTCCTACCACCTTAGGAAAAAAAGTCATTATTTCGAGGCTTAGAAGTCATTTCTGCAATTCCCATAGAAAATCAACGGCGTCTCTATTCAATTGTGTGGAGCGCATATCAGGTGGGTTTTCTCTGCCGGCTTAAGAGATACACATGAAACTAAAGCCGATCCTGGGTCCCCAGGGTGCCTGTCATCCAATCCGCACTGAATTTCATTTCTAGCACATAGCCAAAAAATCGCCCCATTGACTTACATTGGAGTGCAGAAAAGGTCATTTTTTCTCGGTCCCTTTAAGAGGTAGGAGTTAAACAAGCTTAGGTCTGCGGTGCCCAGAAGGGCCCCTATCCAGCCCGCACTGAGTTTCATTCCTACCACCTTAGGAAAAAAAGTCATTATTTCGAGGCTTAGAAGTCATTTCTGCAATTCCCATAGAAAATCAACGGCGTCTCTATTCAATTGTGTGGAGCGCATATCAGGTGGGTTTTCTCTGCCGGCTTAAGAGATACACATGAAACTAAAGCCGATCCTGGGTCCCCAGGGTGCCTGTCATCCAATCCGCACTGAATTTCATTTCTAGCACATAGCCAAAAAATCGCCCCATTGACTTACATTGGAGTGCAGAAAAGGTCATTTTTTCTCGGTCCCTTTAAGAGGTAGGAGTTAAACAAGCTTAAGTCTGCGGTGCCCAGGGGGGGCCCCATCCAGCCCGCACTGAGTTTCATTCCTACCACCTTAGGAAAAAAAGTCATTATTTCGAGGCTTAGAAGTCATTTCTGCAATTCCCATAGAAAATCAACGGCGTCCCTATTCAATTGTGTGGAGCGCATATCAGGTGGGTTTTCTCTGCCGGCTTAAGAGATACACATGAAACTAAAGCCGATCCTGGGTCCCCAGGGTGCCTGTCATCCAATCCGCACTGAATTTCATTTTTAGCACATAGCCAAAAAATCGCCCCATTGACTTACATTGGAGTGCAGAAAAGGTCATTTTTTCTCGGTCCCTTTAAGAGGTAGGAGTTAAACAAGCTTAGGTCTGCGGTGCCCAGGGGGGACCCCATCCAGCCCGCACTGAGTTTCATTCCTACCACCTTAGGAAAAAAAGTCATTATTTCGAGGCTTAGAAGTCATTTCTGCAATTCCCATAGAAAATCAACGGCGTCTCTATTCAATTGTGTGGAGCGCATATCAGGTGGGTTTTCTCTGCCGGCTTAAGAGATACACATGAAACTAAAGCCGATCCTGGGTCCCCAGGGTGCCTGTCATCCAATCCGCACTGAATTTCATTTCTAGCACATAGCCAAAAAATCGCCCCATTGACTTACATTGGAGTGCAGAAAAGGTCATTTTTTCTCGGTCCCTTTAAGAGGTAGGAGTTAAACAAGCTTAGGTCTGCGGTGCCCAGAAGGGCCCCTATCCAGCCCGCACTGAGTTTCATTCCTACCACCTTAGGAAAAAAAGTCATTATTTCGAGGCTTAGAAGTCATTTCTGCAATTCCCATAGAAAATCAACGGCGTCTCTATTCAATTGTGTGGAGCGCATATCAGGTGGGTTTTCTCTGCCGGATTAAGAGATACACATGAAACTAAAGCCGATCCTGGGTCCCCAGGGTGCCTGTCATCCAATCCGCACTGAATTTCATTTCTAGCACATAGCCAAAAAATCGCCCCATTGACTTACATTGGAGTGCAGAAAAGGTCATTTTTTCTCGGTCCCTTTAAGAGGTAGGAGTTAAACAAGCTTAGGTCTGCGGTGCCCAGGGGGGACCCCATCCAGCCTGCACTGAGTTTCATTCCTACCACCTTAGGAAAAAAAGTCATTATTTCGAGGCTTAGAAGTCATTTCTGCAATTCCCATAGAAAATCAACGGCGTCTCTATTCAATTGTGTGGAGCGCATATCAGGTGAGTTTTCTCTGCCGGCTTAAGAGATACACATGAAACTAAAGCCGATCCTGGGTCCCCAGGGTGCCTGTCATCCAATCCGCACTGAATTTCATTTTTAGCACATAGCCAAAAAATCGCCCCATTGACTTACATTGGAGTGCAGAAAAGGTCATTTTTTCTCGGTCCCTTTAAGAGGTAGGAGTTAAACAAGCTTAGGTCTGCGGTGCCCAGGGGGGACCCCATCCAGCCCGCACTGAGTTTCATTCCTACCACCTTAGGAAAAAAAGTCATTATTTCGAGGCTTAGAAGTCATTTCTGCAATTCCCATAGAAAATCAACGGCGTCTCTATTCAATTGTGTGGAGCGCATATCAGGTGGGTTTTCTCTGCCGGCTTAAGAGATACACATGAAACTAAAGCCGATCCTGGGTCCCCAGGGTGCCTGTCATCCAATCCGCACTGAATTTCATTTCTAGCACATAGCCAAAAAATCGCCCTATTGACTTACATTGGAGTGCAGAAAAGGTCATTTTTTCTCGGTCCCTTTAAGAGATAGGAGTTAAACAAGCTTAGGTCTGCGGTGCCCAGGGGGGACCCCATCCAGCCCGCACTGAGTTTCATTCCTACCACCTTAGGAAAAAAGTCATTATTTCGAGGCTTAGAAGTCATTTCTGCAATTCCCATAGAAAATCAACGGCGTCTCTATTCAATTGTGTGGAGCGCATATCAGGTGGGTTTTCTCTGCCGGCTTAAGAGATACACGTGAAACTAAAGCCGATCCTGGGTCCCTAGGGTGCCTGTCATGCAATCCGCACTGAATTTCATTTCTAGCACATAGCCAAAAAATCGCCCTATTGACTTACATTGGAGTGCAGAAAAGGTCATTTTTTCTCGGTCCCTTTAAGAGGTAGGAGTTAAACAAGCTTAGGTCTGCGGTGCCCAGGGGGGACCCCATCCAGCCCGCACTGAGTTTCATTCCTACCACCTTAGGAAAAAAAGTCATTATTTCGAGGCTTAGGAGTCATTTCTGCAATTCCCATAGAAAATCAACGGCGTCTCTATTCAATTGTGTGGAGCGCATATCAGGTGGGTTTTCTCTGCCGGCTTAAGAGATACACATGAAACTAAAGCCGATCCTGGGTCCCCAGGGTGCCTGTCATCCAATCCGCACTGAATTTCATTTCTAGCACATAGCCAAAAAATCGCCCCATTGACTTACATTGGAGTGCAGAAAAGGTCATTTTTTCTCGGTCCCTTTAAGAGGTAGAAGTTAAACAAGCTTTGGTCTGCGGTGCCCAGAGGGGACCCCATCCAGCCCGCACTGAGTTTCATTCCCACCACCTTAGGAAAAAAAGTCATTATTTCGAGGCTTAGAAGTCATATCTGCAATTCCCATAGAAAATCAACGGCGTCTCTATTCAGTTGTGTGGAGCGCATATCAGGTGGGTTTTCTCTGCCGGCTTAAGAGATACACATGAAACTAAAGCCGATCCTGGGTCCCCAGGGTGCCTGTCATCCAATCCGCACTGAATTTCATTTTTAGCACATAGCCAAAAAATCGCCCCATTGACTTACGTTTCAATATATTTATTAAGATTTTCAAATATATTTTTCATAGACAAGAAGTAACAAAACTAACAGGGTATACAGGGAGGAGGGTGGGGGGGGGGGGAAGGGGGGGGGGGGAGGGAGGGGCAGAGGAAGAAAAGGAAGCTGTCAGCATAAAGAAGAACACAGCTCAAAGAATATGGTATATATCAAAAATATAAAGCAACATTATATCACAAAGTAACTTCAAGCATGATACCTGCTGTGGATCCAGGGTGACCAGTGTGTAAGAAATGGTTTTGTGAGTTCTCTACCATAGGAAATATGTTTCTCCAATTCGAAGGTGTATTTCACATCTTCAATAACCTCAGTGATCGAGGGCACAGAAGGGGTTTTCCATTTACGAGTTACTGCCAGTCGGGAAATGGTAAGAATTTTACAACACAAGGCTCTTTGGGCGGGGGGTATATTATCTATCCCAATGTATAACAAGCCCAGCGCCGGATTTAGGTCCACCGATAGACCCGCAACCTCCTTCAGTAGGTCTGACACCGCTTTCCAATACGGCACTATTGCAGGGCATTCCCATAGGATGTGTGGTAGTGTACCCCTAGCTCCACATCCCCTCCAACATTTATCATCTGCGTCAGGGTACATTTTGCACAGGCGAGAGGGGGTAAGGTACCAACACAGTCGGGTTTTAACTATGTTTTCACGGTGTGCAGCACTGAAGGTTAGTTTCATACCCCATTTGTAGGCTAATAGCCAATCTTGAGGAGTTGGTGAAATATCTAAAGCAGATTCCCAATATTGCAGAGGTTGGCTGTGGTCAAAGGATTCTGCATTAGTGATTATGGAGCATAGGGGGCGAAGGCCTGCCTTCCTAACCTTGAGGGAGCCCAGAAGTTCCATGTTCCAAATAGTCTCTACAGGGACCTCTTTATCAATGCAGTGTCTGACTTGTAAATAGAGAAAGAAATCCCTATGTGGGAGCCCAAACTTTTCTCTTAACGCAGCAAATGGAAGTAGGAGTGTGTTTTCATATAGGTCTTTTAGGTGTACTATACCACAGGTAACCCATGTCAGCAGCGAGTCTCTAGACGTGTTTGGTAGGTACTGGAGCAGGGTTTGGAGAGGGATGGATAATCGGTCCAGTCGTGTTTTGTCCCCCCTACGTGAGTGTATATTGCGCCAGCATTGCAAGCTTGCATAAACTGGTGGAGGGTAAGCATTCTTTGGAACACTCGCCAACCATACACAGGAATAGAGTTTAGACCTTAGATCAAGGCCAATCATATGTTCCTCTATGGATACCCAGGGTTTCTGTAGCTCCTGTGCCCACCAGCTACGCAGCTGCGATATTATCGTGGCTTCATAGTAAACTTTCGGGTCAGGTAGTCCAATGCCTCCTAAGTCAGTAGGCCGTGTCAAAATATGATATTTTATACGTGGCTTTTTTGTCCCCCATACGTATTTAGATATGGCCCTCCTGACATTTCTAAAGAAGTAATCAGGTATATGAATGGGCATAGTCCTGTATAAATATAGCAATTTTGGGAGCAGCATCATCTTAAAAGCGGCTACCCTGCCCGTCCACGACACTTCCAATCCCCCCATCTGTGCCATCTGGGATTTAAGGTCATTTAGTAAAGGGAGATAATTTTTTGCAAACAGGTCAGTAGGTGTGGCTGTAATCCATGTGCCTAAATAAGTAATTTTGTCAGATTTCCAGTCCAAGGGATACTTTGCTTTAAAGTCACTAACTGTCTTTGGTGGTAAATTGAGTGGTAGGGCCTCTGATTTTGAGTGGTTCAGCTTGTAGTAGGAGATTTTACTAAATTCAGCCAAGGTATCTAATGCTGCCGGCAGTGATCTATCAGGATCACTCATAGTGAGGATCACATCGTCAGCATACAAAGATGTAACATGAGTTCGGGGTCCAATGTCAATACCATGTATGCGAGGATGTGATCTAAGGAGGCATGCCAGGGGCTCAATAGATAAAACAAAGACCAGGGGGGAAAGGGGGCAGCCCTGTCTGGTACCATTTGTGATGTTAAAGGAGGGGGATAGAGAGTTATTGCAGTATACTTGGGCAGAGGGGGAGGAATATAAGGCAAGTATACTGTGATATATGGGGCCCTGTAAGCCCACTTTCCTCAATACGCTAAAGGCATAATCCCATGCTATTCGATCGAAGGCCTTTTCGGCGTCTAAAGTAAGTAGAACAGCAGGGGATTTTGTCTTATGTATGGAGTAGACCAAGTCAACCACCCTTCTAGTGTTGTCATATGCCTGTCGCCCCTGTGTAAAGCCGGTTTGATCCGCGTCGACGATTGAGGGGAGGACACACGCCAGGCGGGATGCGATAATTTTGGCATATATTTTTTTAGGTCACAGTTCAACAGTGATATGGGTCTAAAATTTTTAGGTGAGTCAGGTGGCTTCCCCGGCTTTGGGAGTGTTACTATATTTGCCATCTGGTTTTCTCTGGGGAATGAGGCAGATGATTGGGCTGCTTCAAAGAAGGATAGTAAGTGTGGGGAGAGAACTGTCTTAAATGATCTGTAGTAATGATTTGTGAGTCCATGCGGCCCTGGGGATTTCCCTTTTGGTAGCGAGTTGATGGTGTCAATTATCTCCTTCAGGGACAGTGGGGAATTTAGATCATCTAATTGTTCGGGGGACAGGGTAGGCATGTCAATCTTGCCCAGAAAGGCATCAATGTCTGATTGTGTAGGTTGGGGAGCAAGAGAATCTTCTTTTAAGTTATAAAGTTGGGCATAAAAGTCTCGAAAAGCAGTAGCTATGGCTGAGGGGGTGATTACTTTAGCATTAGTAGCAGGGTTTATAAGAAATGGGATCCTGGACTTCGTGTGCTGTCCCCTCAACCGCCGAGCAAGAGCGCTGCCAGCCTTATTCCCTTGCGAGTAAAACAGGGACTTAGCTTTCCTTAGTTTGTACTCAAAGTCACCAGTAAGTAGTACACGCAGGTCACATCTCAGGGTGCGCAGCTGTGTTAGCGTGGTCTCTGACCGTGAGCGTTTGTGTAATGTCTCTAGGTCTTGTATGTCTTTAAGGAGTTTATTAATTTTGACAGATTTCTCTTTTTTAACCCTGTGGCCTAGCTGCATGAGGTGTCCACGCACAACAGCTTTGTGTGCGTTCCACACTGTGGTGGCGGAGACCTCCTCAGTCACGTTTTCTCTAAAGAAATTGGTCAACACAGTATTTATCTCCTCTTGATATTTAGGATGGGATATCAGGTATGAGTTACATCTCCACATGTAATCAGAGACAGAGTTGACTTTTTCCCGAATGGAGAAGGTCAGGGGGGCATGGTCCGACCAGGTTTTAATTCCGATGGATACATCGGTTAACAATGGAAGTGTAGGCCTGTCCACAAGCACCAAGTCTATTCTACTATAACTGTTATGTCAGTGAGAATAGAACGTGTAGTCAGACTCAGTGTCGTGGAGAGACCTCCACCCATCATATAGCTCCTCCTGCCACAGGAAGGTATCTAGTGAGGCTTGATTCTGTCCCAATGGTTTGGTGGAGTCTCGGTTCAGGTCTGGGACGATATTAAAGTCTCCAGAGAGTATCAGATGGCCGGCTTTGTGCTTAGTTATTATTCGGAATACTTTCCTAATAAAGCTAACCTGTTTGGAGTTCGGTGCGTATATAGTGGCAATGGTATAATTAACATTATTAATGGAACACAAGAGGATCAGGTACCTACCCCCAGGATCTGCAATTTCTTTTGTAACAGTGACTGCAATAGAGTTCTTAAAAGCAATCAAAACACCCCTAGCCTTGGACTGATAATGGGCGTAGTGTATCTTAGGGAACTGTGGATGTTTGATGCGCTTAGCATCTTTACGCAGCAGGTGGGTCTCCTGTGCGCACAAAATGTCACAATGTGAGCGGGCCACCTCTGACCAGAGAAAAGACCTCCGTTGTGGTGAGTTGAGGCCCCTCACATTATATGACAAGACCTGTAACACCATTGTGTATAGTAATGTAGTGCGAGGATCCAGTTACATACCATATTAGTGAAAAACCTGAGCTCCACTGGTCACCAAGGATACAGATCAGTAAGATCAAAATATCAGAACAGAGTGCAATTTTCGGTATCATGCTGCAGAAAAAACAACAAAAGAGGTAAACACAAAAACAATAACATGGAAAGATAGAACATATAGGAGCGAATAGGCTCCAAGTACAGAAAGAAACAACAGGAAGGGCCTCTCGTTGCCTAGATGTAGGTAAGGCATGCCAACTAGAGTCGGCTGTGAAGGCCATTGGGGCACAAAAGTTCAGCATAAACCGAACCGGGAGCTCTGTCCAGATTCACCATATAGTGCCACTCTGTAAGATTCAGCGACGCCCTCTGGTAGCGCGTTGGGTCTTGTGCCAGTCTTGTCGCATAGGCATTGGGGCTGTGGGTCTCGGAGGTGGAATGGTCGCCGGTGATAAGTCCAGTGTGCTCAGTAGCTTTTCTCCTCCTACGATGGTGGTGATTATGGAGGTGGAGTTGTTGGCGGTTACAATAAGTTTGGCAGGGTAACCCCACTTGTATGCGATTCTGGCATCTCGTAGAGCCACTGTGATGGGCAGCATTGTCCTTCTCCACTGTAGTGTAGCAGCCGACAAATCTGTAAAGACTGAGATCGTCTGGAATCGTTCAGGGATAGTCTCTTTGTTGCGGGTGGCTAGCAAAAAAGCCTCTTTTACGTGGTAGAAATGCACTCTTGCAAGAGTATCCCGTGGGACATCACTAGAAAGATGCTTGGGACGTGGGACGCGGTGCGCTCTGTCTATAATCAGATCTTTATTGGTGCAGTCAGGGAGTAAGGCTTTGATGAATCGCTGTATAAACGGTGCCAGCTCTGATGCTTCCACGTTCTCGGGTATGCCTCGCAGTTTTAGGTTATTTCTGCGAGAACGGTCTTCAAGATCGTTCACTTTATTACGCAGTTGGACCACCTCTTCCTCAAGAGCCGAATGGCTGGCCAGCATAGAGTTGTGGGAAGTGGTCAAATCTTCCACCCTCTCTTCAACATGGGACACCCTGCCTTCTACTTTCTTGACCGCTTGCTGTACAGGGCCCATAGAGTGTTTTATACTGAGCTGGATAGAGTCTCTTAGGGCTTTTAGCATTGCCTTCATGGGCGCATCAGAGGGGAGCATGTCCAAGGCATCCAGATCCAGCTGCTGCTGGTCAGTTACCTCCTCCTGCTGTGCATCTTTAGACAGTCTGGCACGCTGTTTTGCAGGGCTGGCCCAGGAGGGAGAGGGAGGGGGGGAGTCGCTCATGTGCGCCGCCACATCTCCCTCAAATAATAAAGTGTCCCCTTGTTCACCTGCACTGTTACACCTTTGTCCCTCAAGTGTCTCATGCTCCAAGGGGGAGAAGCGGTTACTCACTGTGTCCGACAAGAGCAGCCGCGTCCCTGCAGTGTGTCCCTGTGAAGCGCTGCTCTCACTGTGTGCCGGCAGCTCGGCGCCATCTTGGCTGGAGGACGCGGTGAAGAACTCAGTCAATTTACGGGTCATGCCCGGCAAGTTGCTCTGTTTTCTTTGACCCTGTGCCATCTCCAGAGCTTCATATACCATCTAGGCGAGTTTCAGGTAGATGCGGAGGGTGTAAGCTAGTCTTTGTCGCTCGGGTGGCTGGAGTTCCGGCTCTATACGTGCATCCCGCTCTGCAGTCAGGCCACGCCCCCGCCCCATTGACTTACATTGGAGTGCAGAAAAGGTCAATTTTTCTCGGTCCCTTTAAGAGGTAGGAGTTAAACAAGCTTAGGTCTGCGGTGCACAGGGGGGACCCCATCCAGCCCGCACTGAGTTTCATTCCTACCACCTTAGGAAAAAAAAAAGTCATTATTTCGAGGCTTAGAAGTCATTTCTGCAATTCCCATAGAAAATCAACGGCGTCTCTATTCAATTGTGTGGAGCGCATATCAGGTGGGTTTTCTCTGCCGGCTTAAGAGATACACATGAAACTAAAGCCGATCCTGGGTCCCCAGGGTGCCTGTCATCCAATCCGCACTGAATTTCATTTCTAGCACATAGCCAAAAAATCGCCCCATTGACTTACATTGGAGTGCAGAAAAGGTCATTTTTTCTCGGTCCCTTTAAGAGGTAGGAGTTAAACAAGCTTAGGTCTGCGGTGCCCAGGGGGGGCCCCATCCAGCCCGCACTGAGTTTCATTCCTACCACCTTAGGAAAAAAAGTCATTATTTCGAGGCTTAGAAGTCATTTCTGCAATTCCCATAGAAAATCAACGGCGTCTCTATTCAATTGTGTGGAGCGCATATCAGGTGGGTTTTCTCTGCCGGCTTAAGAGATACACATGAAACTACAGCCGATCCTGGGTCCCCAGGGTGCCTGTCATCCAATCCGCACTGAATTTCATTTCTAGCACATAGCCAAAAAATCGCCCCATTGACTTACATTGGAGTGCAGAAAAGGTCATTTTTTCTCGGTCCCTTTAAGAGGTAGGAGTTAAACAAGCTTAGGTCTGCGGTGCCCAGAAGGGCCCCTATCCAGCCCGCACTGAGTTTCATTCCTACCACCTTAGGAAAAAAAGTCATTATTTCGAGGCTTAGACGTCATTTCTGCAATTCCCATAGAAAATCAACGGCGTCTCTATTCAATTGTGTGGAGCGCATATCAGGTGGGTTTTCTCTGCCGGATTAAGAGATACACATGAAAATAAAGCCGATCCTGGGTCCCCAGGGTGCCTGTCATCCAATCCGCACTGAATTTCATTTCTAGCACATAGCCAAAAAATCGCCCCATTGACTTACATTGGAGTGCAGAAAAGGTCATTTTTTCTCGGTCCCTTTAAGAGGTAGGAGTTAAACAAGCTTAGGTCTGCGGTGCCCAGGGGGGACCCCATCCAGCCCGCACTGAGTTTCATTCCTACCACCTTAAGAAAAAAAGTCATTATTTCGAGGCTTAGAAGTCATTTCTGCAATTCACATAGAAAATCAACGGCGTCTCTATTCAATTGTGTGGAGCGCATATCAGGTGGGTTTTCTCTGCCGGCTTAAGAGATACACATGAAACTACAGCCGATCCTGGGTCCCCAGGGTGCCTGTCATCCAATCCGCACTGAATTTCATTTCTAGCACATAGCCAAAAAATCGCCCCATTGACTTACATTGGAGTGCAGAAAAGGTCATTTTTTCTCGGTCCCTTTAAGAGGTAGGAGTTAAACAAGCTTAGGTCTGCGGTGCCCAGAAGGGCCCCTATCCAGCCCGCACTGAGTTTCATTCCTACCACCTTAGGAAAAAAAGTCATTATTTCGAGGCTTAGACGTCATTTCTGCAATTCCCATAGAAAATCAACGGCGTCTCTATTCAATTGTGTGGAGCGCATATCAGGTGGGTTTTCTCTGCCGGATTAAGAGATACACATGAAAATAAAGCCGATCCTGGGTCCCCAGGGTGCCTGTCATCCAATCCGCACTGAATTTCATTTCTAGCACATAGCCAAAAAATCGCCCCATTGACTTACATTGGAGTGCAGAAAAGGTCATTTTTTCTCGGTCCCTTTAAGAGGTAGGAGTTAAACAAGCTTAGGTCTGCGGTGCCCAGGGGGGACCCCATCCAGCCCGCACTGAGTTTCATTCCTACCACCTTAAGAAAAAAAGTCATTATTTCGAGGCTTAGAAGTCATTTCTGCAATTCACATAGAAAATCAACGGCGTCTCTATTCAATTGTGTGGAGCGCATATCAGGTGGGTTTTCTCTGCCGGCTTAAGAGATACACATGAAACTAAAGCCGATCCTGGGTCCCCAGGGTGCCTGTCATCCAATCCGCACTGAATTTCATTTTTAGCACATAGCCAAAAAATCGCCCCATTGACTTACGTTTTGTAACGCCCGGAGTAGTGGATCCACTGGACCGGGACCAGCGATGGCACAAACCTCACCAGGGAGCGGAGTCTAAGGGGCCGCTGGTTTTCACCAGAGCCCGCCGCAAGGCGGGATGGACTTGCTGCGGCAGGCGACCCCCAGGTCGCTACCCCTGGCTTGGTTGCTGGTGACGGCAGGCAAGGCGTGACAGGAGCAGGTACTGACAATGGCGTGTAAGCGTACCGCAGGTGACAGGCTGAACACAGGAACAGCAGAGAGACGGGAAGCAGGAACCAGGGACTAGGAGTAGGGACTGGGTAGCGGACAGGAATCAGGAACAAGGACTAGGGACCAGGTAGCGGACAGGTATTAGGAACAACAGGGAGCTGGGCCAAACGCTATGGGAAGCATGTAGAGGCTCCAACACAGGGGACAGGGCATGCTGGGATTTATAGGGAGTGATTGGGAGTGATTGGGTGCAACTATCAATTAGGGACGGACTGGCCCTTTAAATCTGAGACAGCCGGCGCGCGCGCGCCCTAGGAGGCGGGGACGCGCGCGCCGGCCGGCACAGACGGAAGGCGGAGCGGGACGAGGTGAGGCGCCCCCCGGGGCCGAACAGACCGCAGCGCCGGGTCCCTGCACCAGGACCCCGGCAGCTGCCTGGGCAGGATGGCGGTCGCGGCGGCGGCCCGGACCACGGGACGCCGCCGCGGCCATGACAGTACCCCCCCCCTTTGGCCTCCCCCTCTTTCTTGCCTGCAGGAACCCCTTGATGAGATCTTTATCCAGGATGTTAGCCTCGGGTTCCCAGGACCTCTCCTCAGGACCAAATCCTCTCCAGTCCACCAGGAAGAAACGTCTCCCTCTGACAGTTTTCATGGCCAGAATATCTTTAACAACGTAGACGTCGTCTGAGACGGCTTGTGGTACAGAGAACGGAGACTGATCGGAGAACCGGTTGAGGACCACAGGTTTCAAGAGGGAGACATGGAAGGCGTTCGGAATCCGCATAGTAGGAGGCAGGCGGAGTTTGTAGGTGACAGGGTTGATGCGTTTTAGCACCGAAAAAGGACCAAGGAATCGAGGACCCAACTTGTAGCTGGGAATCTTGAGTCGAACATATTTGGCCGAGAGCCAGACCTTGTCACCTGGACGAAAATTTGTGGCAGGTCTCCTCTTCTTATCCGCCTGGTCCTTCATGCGTTCAGAGGCTTTGAGTAAGGACTGTCGAGTTTGTTCCCAGATCGACTGCAGGTCAGATAACAGCTCCTCCACGGCTGGGACCCCAGAGGATGGAGAGAGAGGCAGAGGAGGACGAGGATGATGCCCGTAGACCACATAGAAAGGGGACTTGCCTGTGGAACTCGAGTCCAGATGGTTATAGGAGAATTCCGCCCATGGAAGGAGATCGGACCAGTTGTCTTGGCGGCTGGACACAAAATGCCGTAGGTAGTTACCCAGGATCTGATTGACTCTCTCCACCTGCCCGTTAGACTGGGGATGGTAGGCTGATGAGAAGTCCAGCTTTACTTGGAGCTGCGAGCAGAGGGAACGCCAAAACTTAGAGACAAATTGAGAGCCTCGGTCGGACACAATGTGAAGAGGAAGTCCATGCAGGCGGAAGATGTGTCGGAAGAACAACTGAGCCAGATGAGGAGCAGAGGGTAGGCCAGGAAGAGCCACGAAGTGAGCCATTTTAGAGAAGCGGTCCGTCACCACCCAAATAACTGTATTGCCCGCAGATGGAGGTAGGTCTGTGATGAAATCCATCCCAATGTGGTGCCAGGGATGGTCCGGGACTGGCAAGGGCAAAAGTAGGCCGGCAGGTCTTTGACGAGGAGACTTATTCCTGGCACAGACTGCACAGGAAGCCACAAAATCCTTGACATCCTGGAGGAGATTGGGCCACCAGTAGTGACGGGAGATCAATTGCCCAGTTTTTTTAGTTCCTGGATGCCCGGCCACCAAAGAGGAATGCCCCCACTTCAAGATGCGTTTACGGAGCGCGGGGCGCACATAAGTCTTCCCGGGGGGCAGTCTCTGCAGAGCAGAAGTAGCTACTGGTACTAGGCGGTCGGGAGGTATAATGTGACGAGGAGATTCCTCTTGCCCCATGACATCAGATGCTCGGGATAATGCATCGGCCTTTAGATTCCTCTCGGCTGGACGGAAATGGATGGTAAAGTTGAACCGAGAGAAGAAGAGAGACCACCTGGCCTGCCGGGGATTGAGGCGTTGAGCCGACTGGAGGTAGAGGAGGTTCTTGTGGTCCGTATAGATGTTAACGGGGTGTTTAGCCCCCTCTAGTAGATGACGCCACTCCTCCAGTGCCAACTTAATGGCCAGGAGTTCACGGTCCCCAATAGTGTAGTTCCTCTCGGCAGGGGAGAAAGTCTTAGAAAAGAACCCGCAGGTTCTGGTCTTGCCTGATGAGTCCCTTTGCGAGAGAACGGCTCCTGCGCCCACAGAAGAAGCATCGACCTCGAGAGAAAACGGCCTGGAGACATCCGGGCGGACTAGGGCAGGAGCAGAGGCAAAGGCAGACTTGAGGCTATTGAAGGCTTGTTCGGCCTCTGGAGGCCAACGTCTGGGGTCCGCCTTCTTTTTAGTGAGAGCCACGATGGGTGCGACCAGGGTGGAGAAGTGAGGGATGAATTGCCGATAATAGTTGGCGAATCCAAGGAAGCGCTGGATAGCTCTAAGTCCCACAGGGCGTGGCCATTGGAGGACAGCTGAGAGCTTGGCCGGATCCATTTGTAGACCCTGGTCGGAGACGATATAGCCAAGAAATGGAAGACTGCGCTGATGGAAAACACACTTCTCAAGCTTGGCGTATAAATGATTGGCCCGTAGTCTTCGGAGGACCTGGCGCACTTGTGCCACATGAGTCTGCTGATCTGAGGAGAAGACCAAAATGTCATCCAAATAGACAATGACGCAGATATAGAGGAGGTCTCGGAAGATGTCGTTCACGAATTCCTGGAAGACCGCTGGGGCATTGCATAGGCCGAATGGCATGACCAGGTATTCGTAGTGCCCATCTCTGGTGTTGAAAGCGGTCTTCCATTCGTCTCCTTTGCGAATACGGATCAAGTTATACGCTCCCCTGAGATCCAGTTTGGAGAAGATCCTAGCTCCACGAAGACGGTCGAATAGTTCAGGAATAAGTGGCAGAGGATAGCGATTTTTAACAGTCACCTTATTCAAGCCCCGGTAGTCTATGCATGGGCGAAGGGAACCGTCCTTCTTCTGGACAAAGAAGAATCCTGCGCCAGCGGGAGACGTGGATTTACGGATGAAGCCCTTTTGTAAGTTCTCCCGGATGTAGGAGGACATGGCTTCAGTCTCGGGCACAGAGAGAGGGTATACCCGACCACGTGGAGGAGATGCCCCGGGAAGAAGGTCAATAGGGCAATCATAGGCCCGATGAGGTGGTAGAGAGTCCGCCTCCTTGGCCGAGAAAACATCACCGAAATCTTGATAGTCCTCCGGTAGACCGGCTAGAGGCTTGACATCAGCAGGTGACCTCGTAGAGCACTTGGGTTGAGGAGATCTCAGACACCGGTTATGACAGTCCTGGCCCCAGCTGAGAACCTCCCCAGTTCTCCAGTCCAGCTTAGGGGTATGAAATTGCAGCCAAGGAAGGCCCAGCAGGATGTTGGAAGAGGAATGGCACAAGACATAGAAGGAGATCCTCTCCTGATGTAAGGCGCCCACCTGGAGGGCTAGGGGTGCCGTCTGGCAGTGCACAGTTTCGGTAAGAATCTCCCCCGTAACCGAAGAGATAGACCGGGGTTGGGCTAGCTGGATCACGGGTAGCCGCCATCGTTGGACCAAAGAAGCAGAGATGAAACTGCCAGCAGAGCCAGAGTCGATGAGGGCAGTAGTCTGGAAAACTTGCCCTGTAGGCGTCTGGATGGAGACGGGTATAGTCAACCTTGGAGAGGTGGCATTCACACCTAGGGAGGCCTCTCCCACCGGACCTAGGTGCGAGCGTTTCCCGGACGCTGAGGACGCTGGGGACATCTCTGCCGGTAGTGATCTGCACCACCGCAATAGAGACAGAGATTCAGCTCCATCCGACGGGCTCTCTCATCAGTCGTCAGACGAGCTCGTTCCACCTGCATTGGGACCTCTGGAGACGACTGGGGCATAGGAGCAACGGGACTCTGGAACACCGGTGCCAGCCGAGGATGGCGACGGGGCAGGCTCAGTCGTCGTTCCTGCCGGGCCTCCTCCTCTCTCTCGGAAAACCGGTTGTCGACTCTGGTAGCCAGTAAGATAAGATCGTTTAGAGAAGAAGGGAGGTCGCGGGCGGAGAGTACGTCTTTCACTCGGCTGGATAGACCCTTCTTGAAGGTGGCTACAAGGGCGGCCTCGTTCCAGTCCAATTCAGCTGCCAGGGTGCGGAACTGGATGGCGTAGTCACCGACAGAGGAGCTCCCTTGAGAGAGGTTGAGAAGAGCAGTCTCAGCAGAGGTGGCACGGGCAGGTTCCTCAAAGACGGAGCGAAACTCGGCCAGGAAGGCCCGGAGATTGGCAGCAACAGGATCATCACGGTCCCACAGTGGCGTGGCCCAGGCCAGAGCTCTACCCTCCAATAGGCTAATAATAAAGGCCACTTTAGAGCGCTCGGTGGGAAACTGACTACTTAACAGTTCAATATGCATTGTGCATTGAGTCAGGAACCCCCTGCACAGCTTGGGATCGCCTCCATATTTATTCGGGAGGGCCAATCGAAGTCCCGAGGTGGCTGCAGGTGGTGGTGGGCGCTGGCCTGTAGTATGCTGCTGTAGGGCGGCAGTCAATTGCTGGATTTGCTGCGACTGCTGCTGGATCTGTTGAGCCTGTTGAGCGACCACTCTGGCGACGTCACGGAGATCAGGCACCTCGCCGGGATCCATGGTTGGAGCCTACTGTAACGCCCGGAGTAGTGGATCCACTGGACCGGGACCAGCGATGGCACAAACCTCACCAGGGAGCGGAGTCTAAGGGGCCGCTGGTTTTCACCAGAGCCCGCCGCAAGGCGGGATGGACTTGCTGCGGCAGGCGACCCCCAGGTCGCTACCCCTGGCTTGGTTGCTGGTGACGGCAGGCAAGGCGTGACAGGAGCAGGTACTGACAATGGCGTGTAAGCGTACCGCAGGTGACAGGCTGAACACAGGAACAGCAGAGAGACGGGAAGCAGGAACCAGGGACTAGGAGTAGGGACTGGGTAGCGGACAGGAATCAGGAACAAGGACTAGGGACCAGGTAGCGGACAGGTATTAGGAACAACAGGGAGCTGGGCCAAACGCTATGGGAAGCATGTAGAGGCTCCAACACAGGGGACAGGGCATGCTGGGATTTATAGGGAGTGATTGGGAGTGATTGGGTGCAACTATCAATTAGGGACGGACTGGCCCTTTAAATCTGAGACAGCCGGCGCGCGCGCGCCCTAGGAGGCGGGGACGCGCGCGCCGGCCGGCACAGACGGAAGGCGGAGCGGGACGAGGTGAGGCGCCCCCCGGGGCCGAACAGACCGCAGCGCCGGGTCCCTGCACCAGGACCCCGGCAGCTGCCTGGGCAGGATGGCGGTCGCGGCGGCGGCCCGGACCACGGGACGCCGCCGCGGCCATGACACGTTTCAATATATTTATTAAGATTTTCAAATATATTTTTCATAGACAAGAAGTAACAAAACTAACAGGGTATACAGGGAGGAGGGTGGGGGGGGGGGGGAAAGGGGGGGGGGGGGAGGGAGGGACAGGGGAAGAAAAGGAAGCTGTCAGCATAAAAGAAGAACACAGCTCAAAGAATATGGTATATATCAAAAATATAAAGCAACATTATATCACAAAGTAACTTCAAGCATGATACCTGCTGTGGATCCAGGGTGACCAGTGTGTAAGAAATGGTTTTGTGAGTTCTCTACCATAGGAAATATGTTTCTCCAACTCGAAGGTGTATTTCACATCTTCAATAACCTCAGTGATCGAGGGCGCAGAAGGGGTTTTCCATTTACGAGTTACTGCCAGTCGGGAAATGGTAAGAATTTTACAACACAAGGCTCTTTGGGCGGGGGGTATAGTATCTATCCCAATGTATAACAAGCCCAGCGCCGGATTTAGGTCCACCGATAGACCCGCAACCTCCTTCAGTAGGTCTGACACCGCTTTCCAATACGGCACTATTGCAGGGCATTCCCATAGGATGTGTGGTAGTGTACCCCTAGCTCCACATCCCCTCCAACATTTATCATCTGCGTCAGGGTACATTTTGCACAGGCAAGAGGGGGTAAGGTACCAACACAGTCGGGTTTTCACTATGTTTTCACGGTGTGCAGCACTGAAGGTTAGTTTCATACCCCATTTGTAGGCTAATAGCCAATCTTGAGGAGTTGGTGAAATATCTAAAGCAGATTCCCAATATTGCAGAGGTTGGCTGTGGTCAAAGGATTCTGCATTAGTGATTATGGAGCATAGGGGGCGAAGGCCTGCCTTCCTAACCTTGAGGGAGCCCAGAAGTTCCATGTTCCAAATAGTCTCTACAGGGACCTCTTTATCAATGCAGTGTCTGATTTGTAAATAGAGAAAGAAATCCCTATGTGGGAGCCCAAACTTTTCTCTTAACGCAGCAAATGGGAGTAGGAGTGTGTTTTCATATAGGTCTTTTAGGTGTACTATACCACAGGTAACCCATGTCAGCAGCGAGTCTCTAGATGTGTTTGGTAGGTACTGGAGCAGGGTTTGGAGAGGGATGGATAATCGGTCCAGTCGTGTTTTGTCCCCCCTACGTGAATGTACATTGCGCCAGCATTGCAAGCTTGCATAAACTGGTGGAGGGTAAGCATTCTTTGGAACATTCGCCAACCATACACAGGAATAGAGTTTAGACCTTAGATCAAGGCCAATCATATGTTCCTCTATGGATACCCAAGGTTTCTGTAGCTCCTGTGCCCACCAGCTACGCAGCTGCGATATTATCGTGGCTTCAGGTAGTCCAATGCCTCCTAAGTCAGTAGGCCGTGTCAAAATATGATATTTTATACGTGGCTTTTTTGTCCCCCATACGTATTTAGATATGGCCCTCCTGACATTTCTAAAGAAGTAATCAGGTATATGAATGGGCATAGTCCTGTATAAATATAGCAATTTTGGGAGCAGCATCATCTTAAAAGCGGCTACCCTGCCCGTCCACGACACTTCCAATCCCCCCATCTGTGCCATCTGGGATTTAAGGTCATTTAGTAAAGGGAGATAATTTTTTGCAAACAGGTCAGTAGGTGTGGCTGTAATCCATGTGCCTAAATAAGTAATTTTGTCAGATTTCCAGTCCAAGGGATACTTTGCTTTAAAGTCACTAACTGTCTTTGGTGGTAAATTGAGTGGTAGGGCCTCTGATTTTGAGTGGTTCAGCTTGTAGTAGGAGATTTTACTAAATTCAGCCAAGGTATCTAATGCTGCCGGCAGTGATCTATCAGGATCACTCATAGTGAGGATCACATCGTCAGCATACAAAGATGTAACATGAGTTCGGGGTCCAATGTCAATACCATGTATGCGAGGATGTGATCTAAGGAGGCATGCCAGGGGCTCAATAGATAAAACAAAGACCAGGGGGGAAAGGGGGCAGCCCTGTCTGGTACCATTTGTGATGTTAAAGGAGGGGGATAGAGAGTTATTGCAGTATACTTGGGCAGAGGGGGAGGAATATAAGGCAAGTATACTGTGATATATGGGGCCCTGTAAGCCCACTTTCCTCAATACGCTAAAGGCATAATCCCATGCTATTCGATCGAAGGCCTTTTCGGCGTCTAAAGTAAGTAGAACAGCAGGGGATTTTGTCTTATGTATGGAGTAGACCAAGTCAACCACCCTTCTAGTGTTGTCATATGCCTGTCGCCCCTGTGTAAAGCCGGTTTGATCCGCGTCGACGATTGAGGGGAGGACACACGCCAGGCGGGATGCGATAATTTTGGCATATATTTTTAGGTCACAGTTCAACAGTGATATGGGTCTAAAATTTTTAGGTGAGTCAGGTGGCTTCCCCGGCTTTGGGAGTGTTACTATATTTGCCATCTGGTTTTCTCTGGGGAATGAGGCAGATGATTGGGCTGCTTCAAAGAAGGATAGTAAGTGTGGGGAGAGAACTGTCTTAAATGATCTGTAGTAATGATTTGTGAGTCCATGCGGCCCTGGGGATTTCCCTTTTGGTAGCGAGTTGATGGTGTCAATTATCTCCTTCAGGGACAGTGGGGAATTTAGATCATCTAATTGTTCGGGGGACAGGGTAGGCATGTCAATCTTGCCCAGAAAGGCATCAATGTCTGATTGTGTAGGTTGGGGAGCAAGAGAATCTTCTTTTAAGTTATAAAGTTGGGCATAAAAGTCTCGAAAAGCAGTAGCTATGGCTGAGGGGGTGATTACTTTAGCATTAGTAGCAGGGTTTATAAGAAATGGGATCCTGGACTTCGTGTGCTGTCCCCTCAACCGCCGAGCAAGGGCGCTGCCAGCCTTATTCCCTTGCGAGTAAAACAGGGACTTAGCTTTCCTTAGTTTGTACTCAAAGTCACCAGTAAGTAGTACACGCAGGTCACATCTCAGGGTGCGCAGCTGTGTTAGCGTGGTCTCTGACCGTGAGCGTTTGTGTAATGTCTCTAGGTCTTGTATGTCTTTAAGGAGTTTATTAATTTTGACAGATTTCTCTTTTTTAACCCTGTGGCCTAGCTGCATGAGGTGTCCACGCACAACAGCTTTGTGTGCGTTCCACACTGTGGTGGCGGAGACCTCCTCAGTCACGTTTTCTCTAAAGAAATTGGTCAACACAGTATTTATCTCCTCTTGATATTTAGGATGGGATATCAGGTATGAGTTACATCTCCACATGTAATCAGAGACAGAGTTGACTTTTTCCCGAATGGGGAAGGTCAGGGGGGCATGGTCCGACCAGGTTTTAATTCCGATGGATACATCGGTCAACAATGGAAGTGTAGGCCTGTCCACAAGCACCAAGTCTATTCTACTATAACTGTTATGTCGGTGAGAATAGAACGTGTAGTCAGACTCAGTGTCGTGGAGAGACCTCCACCCATCGTATAACTCCTCCTGCCACAGGAAGGTATCCAGTGAGGCTTGATTCTGTCCCAATGGTTTGGTGGAGTCTCGGTTCAGGTCTGGGACGATATTAAAGTCTCCAGAGAGTATCAGGTGGCCGGCTTTGTGCTTAGTTATTATTCGGAATACTTTCCTAATAAAGCTAACCTGTTTGGAGTTCGGTGCGTATATAGTGGCAATGGTGTAATTAACATTATTAATGGAACACAAGAGGATCAGGTACCTACCCCCAGGATCTGCAATTTCTTTTGTAACAGTGACTGCAATAGAGTTCTTAAAAGCAATCAAAACACCCCTAGCCTTGGACTGATAATGGGCGTAGTGTATCTTAGGGAACTGTGGATGTTTGATGCGCTTAGCATCTTTACGCAGCAGGTGGGTCTCCTGTGCGCACAAAATGTCACAATGTGAGCGGGCCACCTCTGACCAGAGAAAAGACCTCCGTTGTGGTGAGTTGAGGCCCCTCACATTATATGACAA
This sequence comes from Dendropsophus ebraccatus, assembly GCF_027789765.1. Taxonomy (NCBI): domain Eukaryota; kingdom Metazoa; phylum Chordata; class Amphibia; order Anura; family Hylidae; genus Dendropsophus; species Dendropsophus ebraccatus. The sequence goes on along the minus strand of NC_091464.1, from coordinate 6,872,654 downwards.
GACCTGTAACACCATTGTGTATAGTGATGTAGTGCGAGGATCCAGTTACATACCATATTAGTGAAAAACCTGAGCTCCACTGGTCACCAAGGATACAGATCAGTAAGATCAAAACATCAGAACAGAATGCAATTTTCGGTATCATGCTGCAGAAAAAACAACAAAAGAGGTAAACACAAAAACAGTAACATGGAAAGATAGAACATATAGGAGCGAATAGGCTCCAAATACAGAAAGAAACAACAGGAAGGGCCTCTCGTTGCCTAGATGTAGGTAAGGCATGCCAACTAGAGTCGGCTGTGAAGGCCATTGGGGCACAAAAGTTCAGCATAAACCGAACCGGGAGCTCTGTCCAGATTCACCATATAGTGCCACTCTGTAAGATTCAGCGACGCCCTCTGGTAGCGCGTTGGGTCTTGCGCCAGTCTTGTCGCATAGGCATTGGGGCTGTGGGTCTCGGAGGTGGGATGGTCGCCGGTGACAAGTCCAGTGTGCTCAGTAGCTTTTCTCCTCCTACGATGGTGGTGATTATGGAGGTGGAGTTGTTGGCAGTTACAATAAGTTTGGCAGGGTAACCCCACTTGTAGGCGATTCTGGCATCTCGTAGAGCCACTGTGATGGGCAGCATTGTCCTTCTCCACTGTAGTGTAGCAGCCGACAAATCCGTAAAGACTGAGATCGTCTGGAATCGTTAAGGGATAGTCTCTTTGTTGCGGGTGGCTAGCAAAAAAGCCTCTTTTACGTGGTAGAAATGCACTCTTGCAAGAGTATCTCGTGGGACATCACTAGAAAGATGCTTGGGACGTGGGACGTGGTGCGCTCTGTCTATAATCAGATCTTTATTGGTGCAGTCAGGGAGTAAGGCTTTGATGAATCGCTGTATAAACGGTGCCAGCTCTGATGCTTCCACGTTCTCGGGTATGCCTCGCAGTTTTAGGTTATTTCTGCGAGAACGGTCTTCAAGATCGTTCACTTTATTACGCAGTTGGTGGAGCGCATATCAAGAGGGTTTGGCTGCCGGCATAAGAGATACACGTGGTCTAAAGCCGATCCTGGGTGCCTAGGGTGCCTGTCATCCAATCCGCACTGAATTTCATTTCTAGCACATAGCCAAAAAATCGCCCCATTGACTTACATTGGAGTGCAGAAAAGGTCATTTTTTCTCGATCCTTTAAGAGGTAGGAGTTAAACAAGCTTAGGTCTGCGGTGCCCAGGGGGGACCCCATCCAGCCCGCACTGAGTTTCATTCCTACCACCTTAGGAAAAAAAGTCATTATTTTGAGGCTTAGAAGTCATTTCTGCAATTCCCATAGAAAATCAACGGCGTCTCTATTCAATTGTGTGGAGCGCATATCAGGTGGGTTTTCTCTGCCGGCTTAAGAGATACACGTGAAACTAAAGCCGATCCTGGGTGCCTAGGGTGCCTGTCATCCAATCCGCACTGAATTTCATTTCTAGCACATAGCCAAAAAATCGCCCCATTGACTTACATTGGAGTGCAGAAAAGGTCATTTTTTCTCGGTCCCTTTAAGAGGTAGGAGTTAAACAAGCTTAGGTCTGCGGTGCCCAGGGGGGACCCCATCCAGCCCGCACTGAGTTTCATTCCTACCACCTTAGGAAAAAAAGTCATTATTTTGAGGCTTAGAAGTCATTTCTGCAATTCCCATAGAAAATCAACGGCGTCTCTATTCAATTGTGTGGAGCGCATATCAGGTGGGTTTTCTCTGCCGGCTTAAGAGATACACGTGAAACTAAAGCCGATCCTGGGTGCCTAGGGTGCCTGTCATCCAATCCGCACTGAATTTCATTTCTAGCACATAGCCAAAAAATCGCCCCATTGACTTACATTGGAGTGCAGAAAAGGTCATTTTTTCTCGGTCCCTTTAAGAGGTAGGAGTTAAACAAGCTTAGGTCTGCGGTGCCCAGGGGGGACCCCATCCAGCCCGCACTGAGTTTCATTCCTACCACCTTAGGAAAAAAAGTCATTATTTTGAGGCTTAGAAGTCATTTCTGCAATTCCCATAGAAAATCAACGGCGTCTCTATTCAATTGTGTGGAGCGCATATCAGGTGGGTTTTCTCTGCCGGCTTAAGAGATACACGTGAAACTAAAGCCGATCCTGGGTGCCTAGGGTGCCTGTCATCCAATCCGCACTGAATTTCATTTCTAGCACATAGCCAAAAAATCGCCCCATTGACTTACATTGGAGTGCAGAAAAGGTCATTTTTTCTCGGTCCCTTTAAGAGGTAGGAGTTAAACAAGCTTAGGTCTGCGGTGCCCAGGGGGGACCCCATCCAGCCCGCACTGAGTTTCATTCCTACCACCTTAGGAAAAAAAGTCATTATTTTGAGGCTTAGAAGTCATTTCTGCAATTCCCATAGAAAATCAACGGCGTCTCTATTCAATTGTGTGGAGCGCATATCAGGTGGGTTTTCTCTGCCGGCTTAAGAGATACACGTGAAACTAAAGCCGATCCTGGGTGCCTAGGGTGCCTGTCATCCAATCCGCACTGAATTTCATTTCTAGCACATAGCCAAAAAATCGCCCCATTGACTTACATTGGAGTGCAGAAAAGGTCATTTTTTCTCGGTCCCTTTAAGAGGTAGGAGTTAAACAAGCTTAGGTCTGCGGTGCCCAGGGGGGACCCCATCCAGCCCGCACTGAGTTTCATTCCTACCACCTTAGGAAAAAAAGTCATTATTTTGAGGCTTAGAAGTCATTTCTGCAATTCCCATAGAAAATCAACGGCGTCTCTATTCAATTGTGTGGAGCGCATATCAGGTGGGTTTTCTCTGCCGGCTTAAGAGATACACGTGAAACTAAAGCCGATCCTGGGTGCCTAGGGTGCCTGTCATCCAATCCGCACTGAATTTCATTTCTAGCACATAGCCAAAAAATCGCCCCATTGACTTACATTGGAGTGCAGAAAAGGTCATTTTTTCTCGGTCCCTTTAAGAGGTAGGAGTTAAACAAGCTTAGGTCTGCGGTGCCCAGGGGGGACCCCATCCAGCCCGCACTGAGTTTCATTCCTACCACCTTAGGAAAAAAAGTCATTATTTTGAGGCTTAGAAGTCATTTCTGCAATTCCCATAGAAAATCAACGGCGTCTCTATTCAATTGTGTGGAGCGCATATCAGGTGGGTTTTCTCTGCCGGCTTAAGAGATACACGTGAAACTAAAGCCGATCCTGGGTGCCTAGGGTGCCTGTCATCCAATCCGCACTGAATTTCATTTCTAGCACATAGCCAAAAAATCGCCCCATTGACTTACATTGGAGTGCAGAAAAGGTCATTTTTTCTCGGTCCCTTTAAGAGGTAGGAGTTAAACAAGCTTAGGTCTGCGGTGCCCAGGGGGGACCCCATCCAGCCCGCACTGAGTTTCATTCCTACCACCTTAGGAAAAAAAGTCATTATTTTGAGGCTTAGAAGTCATTTCTGCAATTCCCATAGAAAATCAACGGCGTCTCTATTCAATTGTGTGGAGCGCATATCAGGTGGGTTTTCTCTGCCGGCTTAAGAGATACACGTGAAACTAAAGCCGATCCTGGGTGCCTAGGGTGCCTGTCATCCAATCCGCACTGAATTTCATTTCTAGCACATAGCCAAAAAATCGCCCCATTGACTTACATTGGAGTGCAGAAAAGGTCATTTTTTCTCGGTCCCTTTAAGAGGTAGGAGTTAAACAAGCTTAGGTCTGCGGTGCCCAGGGGGGACCCCATCCAGCCCGCACTGAGTTTCATTCCTACCACCTTAGGAAAAAAAGTCATTATTTTGAGGCTTAGAAGTCATTTCTGCAATTCCCATAGAAAATCAACGGCGTCTCTATTCAATTGTGTGGAGCGCATATCAGGTGGGTTTTCTCTGCCGGCTTAAGAGATACACGTGAAACTAAAGCCGATCCTGGGTGCCTAGGGTGCCTGTCATCCAATCCGCACTGAATTTCATTTCTAGCACATAGCCAAAAAATCGCCCCATTGACTTACATTGGAGTGCAGAAAAGGTCATTTTTTCTCGGTCCCTTTAAGAGGTAGGAGTTAAACAAGCTTAGGTCTGCGGTGCCCAGGGGGGACCCCATCCAGCCCGCACTGAGTTTCATTCCTACCACCTTAGGAAAAAAAGTCATTATTTTGAGGCTTAGAAGTCATTTCTGCAATTCCCATAGAAAATCAACGGCGTCTCTATTCAATTGTGTGGAGCGCATATCAGGTGGGTTTTCTCTGCCGGCTTAAGAGATACACGTGAAACTAAAGCCGATCCTGGGTGCCTAGGGTGCCTGTCATCCAATCCGCACTGAATTTCATTTCTAGCACATAGCCAAAAAATCGCCCCATTGACTTACATTGGAGTGCAGAAAAGGTCATTTTTTCTCGGTCCCTTTAAGAGGTAGGAGTTAAACAAGCTTAGGTCTGCGGTGCCCAGGGGGGACCCCATCCAGCCCGCACTGAGTTTCATTCCTACCACCTTAGGAAAAAAAGTCATTATTTTGAGGCTTAGAAGTCATTTCTGCAATTCCCATAGAAAATCAACGGCGTCTCTATTCAATTGTGTGGAGCGCATATCAGGTGGGTTTTCTCTGCCGGCTTAAGAGATACACGTGAAACTAAAGCCGATCCTGGGTGCCTAGGGTGCCTGTCATCCAATCCGCACTGAATTTCATTTCTAGCACATAGCCAAAAAATCGCCCCATTGACTTACATTGGAGTGCAGAAAAGGTCATTTTTTCTCGGTCCCTTTAAGAGGTAGGAGTTAAACAAGCTTAGGTCTGCGGTGCCCAGGGGGGACCCCATCCAGCCCGCACTGAGTTTCATTCCTACCACCTTAGGAAAAAAAGTCATTATTTTGAGGCTTAGAAGTCATTTCTGCAATTCCCATAGAAAATCAACGGCGTCTCTATTCAATTGTGTGGAGCGCATATCAGGTGGGTTTTCTCTGCCGGCTTAAGAGATACACGTGAAACTAAAGCCGATCCTGGGTGCCTAGGGTGCCTGTCATCCAATCCGCACTGAATTTCATTTCTAGCACATAGCCAAAAAATCGCCCCATTGACTTACATTGGAGTGCAGAAAAGGTCATTTTTTCTCGGTCCCTTTAAGAGGTAGGAGTTAAACAAGCTTAGGTCTGCGGTGCCCAGGGGGGACCCCATCCAGCCCGCACTGAGTTTCATTCCTACCACCTTAGGAAAAAAAGTCATTATTTTGAGGCTTAGAAGTCATTTCTGCAATTCCCATAGAAAATCAACGGCGTCTCTATTCAATTGTGTGGAGCGCATATCAGGTGGGTTTTCTCTGCCGGCTTAAGAGATACACGTGAAACTAAAGCCGATCCTGGGTGCCTAGGGTGCCTGTCATCCAATCCGCACTGAATTTCATTTCTAGCACATAGCCAAAAAATCGCCCCATTGACTTACATTGGAGTGCAGAAAAGGTCATTTTTTCTCGGTCCCTTTAAGAGGTAGGAGTTAAACAAGCTTAGGTCTGCGGTGCCCAGGGGGGACCCCATCCAGCCCGCACTGAGTTTCATTCCTACCACCTTAGGAAAAAAAGTCATTATTTTGAGGCTTAGAAGTCATTTCTGCAATTCCCATAGAAAATCAACGGCGTCTCTATTCAATTGTGTGGAGCGCATATCAGGTGGGTTTTCTCTGCCGGCTTAAGAGATACACGTGAAACTAAAGCCGATCCTGGGTGCCTAGGGTGCCTGTCATCCAATCCGCACTGAATTTCATTTCTAGCACATAGCCAAAAAATCGCCCCATTGACTTACATTGGAGTGCAGAAAAGGTCATTTTTTCTCGGTCCCTTTAAGAGGTAGGAGTTAAACAAGCTTAGGTCTGCGGTGCCCAGGGGGGACCCCATCCAGCCCGCACTGAGTTTCATTCCTACCACCTTAGGAAAAAAAGTCATTATTTTGAGGCTTAGAAGTCATTTCTGCAATTCCCATAGAAAATCAACGGCGTCTCTATTCAATTGTGTGGAGCGCATATCAGGTGGGTTTTCTCTGCCGGCTTAAGAGATACACGTGAAACTAAAGCCGATCCTGGGTGCCTAGGGTGCCTGTCATCCAATCCGCACTGAATTTCATTTCTAGCACATAGCCAAAAAATCGCCCCATTGACTTACATTGGAGTGCAGAAAAGGTCATTTTTTCTCGGTCCCTTTAAGAGGTAGGAGTTAAACAAGCTTAGGTCTGCGGTGCCCAGGGGGGACCCCATCCAGCCCGCACTGAGTTTCATTCCTACCACCTTAGGAAAAAAAGTCATTATTTTGAGGCTTAGAAGTCATTTCTGCAATTCCCATAGAAAATCAACGGCGTCTCTATTCAATTGTGTGGAGCGCATATCAGGTGGGTTTTCTCTGCCGGCTTAAGAGATACACGTGAAACTAAAGCCGATCCTGGGTGCCTAGGGTGCCTGTCATCCAATCCGCACTGAATTTCATTTCTAGCACATAGCCAAAAAATCGCCCCATTGACTTACATTGGAGTGCAGAAAAGGTCATTTTTTCTCGGTCCCTTTAAGAGGTAGGAGTTAAACAAGCTTAGGTCTGCGGTGCCCAGGGGGGACCCCATCCAGCCCGCACTGAGTTTCATTCCTACCACCTTAGGAAAAAAAGTCATTATTTTGAGGCTTAGAAGTCATTTCTGCAATTCCCATAGAAAATCAACGGCGTCTCTATTCAATTGTGTGGAGCGCATATCAGGTGGGTTTTCTCTGCCGGCTTAAGAGATACACGTGAAACTAAAGCCGATCCTGGGTGCCTAGGGTGCCTGTCATCCAATCCGCACTGAATTTCATTTCTAGCACATAGCCAAAAAATCGCCCCATTGACTTACATTGGAGTGCAGAAAAGGTCATTTTTTCTCGGTCCCTTTAAGAGGTAGGAGTTAAACAAGCTTAGGTCTGCGGTGCCCAGGGGGGACCCCATCCAGCCCGCACTGAGTTTCATTCCTACCACCTTAGGAAAAAAAGTCATTATTTTGAGGCTTAGAAGTCATTTCTGCAATTCCCATAGAAAATCAACGGCGTCTCTATTCAATTGTGTGGAGCGCATATCAGGTGGGTTTTCTCTGCCGGCTTAAGAGATACACGTGAAACTAAAGCCGATCCTGGGTGCCTAGGGTGCCTGTCATCCAATCCGCACTGAATTTCATTTCTAGCACATAGCCAAAAAATCGCCCCATTGACTTACATTGGAGTGCAGAAAAGGTCATTTTTTCTCGGTCCCTTTAAGAGGTAGGAGTTAAACAAGCTTAGGTCTGCGGTGCCCAGGGGGGACCCCATCCAGCCCGCACTGAGTTTCATTCCTACCACCTTAGGAAAAAAAGTCATTATTTTGAGGCTTAGAAGTCATTTCTGCAATTCCCATAGAAAATCAACGGCGTCTCTATTCAATTGTGTGGAGCGCATATCAGGTGGGTTTTCTCTGCCGGCTTAAGAGATACACGTGAAACTAAAGCCGATCCTGGGTGCCTAGGGTGCCTGTCATCCAATCCGCACTGAATTTCATTTCTAGCACATAGCCAAAAAATCGCCCCATTGACTTACATTGGAGTGCAGAAAAGGTCATTTTTTCTCGGTCCCTTTAAGAGGTAGGAGTTAAACAAGCTTAGGTCTGCGGTGCCCAGGGGGGACCCCATCCAGCCCGCACTGAGTTTCATTCCTACCACCTTAGGAAAAAAAGTCATTATTTTGAGGCTTAGAAGTCATTTCTGCAATTCCCATAGAAAATCAACGGCGTCTCTATTCAATTGTGTGGAGCGCATATCAGGTGGGTTTTCTCTGCCGGCTTAAGAGATACACGTGAAACTAAAGCCGATCCTGGGTGCCTAGGGTGCCTGTCATCCAATCCGCACTGAATTTCATTTCTAGCACATAGCCAAAAAATCGCCCCATTGACTTACATTGGAGTGCAGAAAAGGTCATTTTTTCTCGGTCCCTTTAAGAGGTAGGAGTTAAACAAGCTTAGGTCTGCGGTGCCCAGGGGGGACCCCATCCAGCCCGCACTGAGTTTCATTCCTACCACCTTAGGAAAAAAAGTCATTATTTTGAGGCTTAGAAGTCATTTCTGCAATTCCCATAGAAAATCAACGGCGTCTCTATTCAATTGTGTGGAGCGCATATCAGGTGGGTTTTCTCTGCCGGCTTAAGAGATACACGTGAAACTAAAGCCGATCCTGGGTGCCTAGGGTGCCTGTCATCCAATCCGCACTGAATTTCATTTCTAGCACATAGCCAAAAAATCGCCCCATTGACTTACATTGGAGTGCAGAAAAGGTCATTTTTTCTCGGTCCCTTTAAGAGGTAGGAGTTAAACAAGCTTAGGTCTGCGGTGCCCAGGGGGGACCCCATCCAGCCCGCACTGAGTTTCATTCCTACCACCTTAGGAAAAAAAGTCATTATTTTGAGGCTTAGAAGTCATTTCTGCAATTCCCATAGAAAATCAACGGCGTCTCTATTCAATTGTGTGGAGCGCATATCAGGTGGGTTTTCTCTGCCGGCTTAAGAGATACACGTGAAACTAAAGCCGATCCTGGGTGCCTAGGGTGCCTGTCATCCAATCCGCACTGAATTTCATTTCTAGCACATAGCCAAAAAATCGCCCCATTGACTTACATTGGAGTGCAGAAAAGGTCATTTTTTCTCGGTCCCTTTAAGAGGTAGGAGTTAAACAAGCTTAGGTCTGCGGTGCCCAGGGGGGACCCCATCCAGCCCGCACTGAGTTTCATTCCTACCACCTTAGGAAAAAAAGTCATTATTTTGAGGCTTAGAAGTCATTTCTGCAATTCCCATAGAAAATCAACGGCGTCTCTATTCAATTGTGTGGAGCGCATATCAGGTGGGTTTTCTCTGCCGGCTTAAGAGATACACGTGAAACTAAAGCCGATCCTGGGTGCCTAGGGTGCCTGTCATCCAATCCGCACTGAATTTCATTTCTAGCACATAGCCAAAAAATCGCCCCATTGACTTACATTGGAGTGCAGAAAAGGTCATTTTTTCTCGGTCCCTTTAAGAGGTAGGAGTTAAACAAGCTTAGGTCTGCGGTGCCCAGGGGGGACCCCATCCAGCCCGCACTGAGTTTCATTCCTACCACCTTAGGAAAAAAAGTCATTATTTTGAGGCTTAGAAGTCATTTCTGCAATTCCCATAGAAAATCAACGGCGTCTCTATTCAATTGTGTGGAGCGCATATCAGGTGGGTTTTCTCTGCCGGCTTAAGAGATACACGTGAAACTAAAGCCGATCCTGGGTGCCTAGGGTGCCTGTCATCCAATCCGCACTGAATTTCATTTCTAGCACATAGCCAAAAAATCGCCCCATTGACTTACATTGGAGTGCAGAAAAGGTCATTTTTTCTCGGTCCCTTTAAGAGGTAGGAGTTAAACAAGCTTAGGTCTGCGGTGCCCAGGGGGGACCCCATCCAGCCCGCACTGAGTTTCATTCCTACCACCTTAGGAAAAAAAGTCATTATTTTGAGGCTTAGAAGTCATTTCTGCAATTCCCATAGAAAATCAACGGCGTCTCTATTCAATTGTGTGGAGCGCATATCAGGTGGGTTTTCTCTGCCGGCTTAAGAGATACACGTGAAACTAAAGCCGATCCTGGGTGCCTAGGGTGCCTGTCATCCAATCCGCACTGAATTTCATTTCTAGCACATAGCCAAAAAATCGCCCCATTGACTTACATTGGAGTGCAGAAAAGGTCATTTTTTCTCGGTCCCTTTAAGAGGTAGGAGTTAAACAAGCTTAGGTCTGCGGTGCCCAGGGGGGACCCCATCCAGCCCGCACTGAGTTTCATTCCTACCACCTTAGGAAAAAAAGTCATTATTTTGAGGCTTAGAAGTCATTTCTGCAATTCCCATAGAAAATCAACGGCGTCTCTATTCAATTGTGTGGAGCGCATATCAGGTGGGTTTTCTCTGCCGGCTTAAGAGATACACGTGAAACTAAAGCCGATCCTGGGTGCCTAGGGTGCCTGTCATCCAATCCGCACTGAATTTCATTTCTAGCACATAGCCAAAAAATCGCCCCATTGACTTACATTGGAGTGCAGAAAAGGTCATTTTTTCTCGGTCCCTTTAAGAGGTAGGAGTTAAACAAGCTTAGGTCTGCGGTGCCCAGGGGGGACCCCATCCAGCCCGCACTGAGTTTCATTCCTACCACCTTAGGAAAAAAAGTCATTATTTTGAGGCTTAGAAGTCATTTCTGCAATTCCCATAGAAAATCAACGGCGTCTCTATTCAATTGTGTGGAGCGCATATCAGGTGGGTTTTCTCTGCCGGCTTAAGAGATACACGTGAAACTAAAGCCGATCCTGGGTGCCTAGGGTGCCTGTCATCCAATCCGCACTGAATTTCATTTCTAGCACATAGCCAAAAAATCGCCCCATTGACTTACATTGGAGTGCAGAAAAGGTCATTTTTTCTCGGTCCCTTTAAGAGGTAGGAGTTAAACAAGCTTAGGTCTGCGGTGCCCAGGGGGGACCCCATCCAGCCCGCACTGAGTTTCATTCCTACCACCTTAGGAAAAAAAGTCATTATTTTGAGGCTTAGAAGTCATTTCTGCAATTCCCATAGAAAATCAACGGCGTCTCTATTCAATTGTGTGGAGCGCATATCAGGTGGGTTTTCTCTGCCGGCTTAAGAGATACACGTGAAACTAAAGCCGATCCTGGGTGCCTAGGGTGCCTGTCATCCAATCCGCACTGAATTTCATTTCTAGCACATAGCCAAAAAATCGCCCCATTGACTTACATTGGAGTGCAGAAAAGGTCATTTTTTCTCGGTCCCTTTAAGAGGTAGGAGTTAAACAAGCTTAGGTCTGCGGTGCCCAGGGGGGACCCCATCCAGCCCGCACTGAGTTTCATTCCTACCACCTTAGGAAAAAAAGTCATTATTTTGAGGCTTAGAAGTCATTTCTGCAATTCCCATAGAAAATCAACGGCGTCTCTATTCAATTGTGTGGAGCGCATATCAGGTGGGTTTTCTCTGCCGGCTTAAGAGATACACGTGAAACTAAAGCCGATCCTGGGTGCCTAGGGTGCCTGTCATCCAATCCGCACTGAATTTCATTTCTAGCACATAGCCAAAAAATCGCCCCATTGACTTACATTGGAGTGCAGAAAAGGTCATTTTTTCTCGGTCCCTTTAAGAGGTAGGAGTTAAACAAGCTTAGGTCTGCGGTGCCCAGGGGGGACCCCATCCAGCCCGCACTGAGTTTCATTCCTACCACCTTAGGAAAAAAAGTCATTATTTTGAGGCTTAGAAGTCATTTCTGCAATTCCCATAGAAAATCAACGGCGTCTCTATTCAATTGTGTGGAGCGCATATCAGGTGGGTTTTCTCTGCCGGCTTAAGAGATACACGTGAAACTAAAGCCGATCCTGGGTGCCTAGGGTGCCTGTCATCCAATCCGCACTGAATTTCATTTCTAGCACATAGCCAAAAAATCGCCCCATTGACTTACATTGGAGTGCAGAAAAGGTCATTTTTTCTCGGTCCCTTTAAGAGGTAGGAGTTAAACAAGCTTAGGTCTGCGGTGCCCAGGGGGGACCCCATCCAGCCCGCACTGAGTTTCATTCCTACCACCTTAGGAAAAAAAGTCATTATTTTGAGGCTTAGAAGTCATTTCTGCAATTCCCATAGAAAATCAACGGCGTCTCTATTCAATTGTGTGGAGCGCATATCAGGTGGGTTTTCTCTGCCGGCTTAAGAGATACACGTGAAACTAAAGCCGATCCTGGGTGCCTAGGGTGCCTGTCATCCAATCCGCACTGAATTTCATTTCTAGCACATAGCCAAAAAATCGCCCCATTGACTTACATTGGAGTGCAGAAAAGGTCATTTTTTCTCGGTCCCTTTAAGAGGTAGGAGTTAAACAAGCTTAGGTCTGCGGTGCCCAGGGGGGACCCCATCCAGCCCGCACTGAGTTTCATTCCTACCACCTTAGGAAAAAAAGTCATTATTTTGAGGCTTAGAAGTCATTTCTGCAATTCCCATAGAAAATCAACGGCGTCTCTATTCAATTGTGTGGAGCGCATATCAGGTGGGTTTTCTCTGCCGGCTTAAGAGATACACGTGAAACTAAAGCCGATCCTGGGTGCCTAGGGTGCCTGTCATCCAATCCGCACTGAATTTCATTTCTAGCACATAGCCAAAAAATCGCCCCATTGACTTACATTGGAGTGCAGAAAAGGTCATTTTTTCTCGGTCCCTTTAAGAGGTAGGAGTTAAACAAGCTTAGGTCTGCGGTGCCCAGGGGGGACCCCATCCAGCCCGCACTGAGTTTCATTCCTACCACCTTAGGAAAAAAAGTCATTATTTTGAGGCTTAGAAGTCATTTCTGCAATTCCCATAGAAAATCAACGGCGTCTCTATTCAATTGTGTGGAGCGCATATCAGGTGGGTTTTCTCTGCCGGCTTAAGAGATACACGTGAAACTAAAGCCGATCCTGGGTGCCTAGGGTGCCTGTCATCCAATCCGCACTGAATTTCATTTCTAGCACATAGCCAAAAAATCGCCCCATTGACTTACATTGGAGTGCAGAAAAGGTCATTTTTTCTCGGTCCCTTTAAGAGGTAGGAGTTAAACAAGCTTAGGTCTGCGGTGCCCAGGGGGGACCCCATCCAGCCCGCACTGAGTTTCATTCCTACCACCTTAGGAAAAAAAGTCATTATTTTGAGGCTTAGAAGTCATTTCTGCAATTCCCATAGAAAATCAACGGCGTCTCTATTCAATTGTGTGGAGCGCATATCAGGTGGGTTTTCTCTGCCGGCTTAAGAGATACACGTGAAACTAAAGCCGATCCTGGGTGCCTAGGGTGCCTGTCATCCAATCCGCACTGAATTTCATTTCTAGCACATAGCCAAAAAATCGCCCCATTGACTTACATTGGAGTGCAGAAAAGGTCATTTTTTCTCGGTCCCTTTAAGAGGTAGGAGTTAAACAAGCTTAGGTCTGCGGTGCCCAGGGGGGACCCCATCCAGCCCGCACTGAGTTTCATTCCTACCACCTTAGGAAAAAAAGTCATTATTTTGAGGCTTAGAAGTCATTTCTGCAATTCCCATAGAAAATCAACGGCGTCTCTATTCAATTGTGTGGAGCGCATATCAGGTGGGTTTTCTCTGCCGGCTTAAGAGATACACGTGAAACTAAAGCCGATCCTGGGTGCCTAGGGTGCCTGTCATCCAATCCGCACTGAATTTCATTTCTAGCACATAGCCAAAAAATCGCCCCATTGACTTACATTGGAGTGCAGAAAAGGTCATTTTTTCTCGGTCCCTTTAAGAGGTAGGAGTTAAACAAGCTTAGGTCTGCGGTGCCCAGGGGGGACCCCATCCAGCCCGCACTGAGTTTCATTCCTACCACCTTAGGAAAAAAAGTCATTATTTTGAGGCTTAGAAGTCATTTCTGCAATTCCCATAGAAAATCAACGGCGTCTCTATTCAATTGTGTGGAGCGCATATCAGGTGGGTTTTCTCTGCCGGCTTAAGAGATACACGTGAAACTAAAGCCGATCCTGGGTGCCTAGGGTGCCTGTCATCCAATCCGCACTGAATTTCATTTCTAGCACATAGCCAAAAAATCGCCCCATTGACTTACATTGGAGTGCAGAAAAGGTCATTTTTTCTCGGTCCCTTTAAGAGGTAGGAGTTAAACAAGCTTAGGTCTGCGGTGCCCAGGGGGGACCCCATCCAGCCCGCACTGAGTTTCATTCCTACCACCTTAGGAAAAAAAGTCATTATTTTGAGGCTTAGAAGTCATTTCTGCAATTCCCATAGAAAATCAACGGCGTCTCTATTCAATTGTGTGGAGCGCATATCAGGTGGGTTTTCTCTGCCGGCTTAAGAGATACACGTGAAACTAAAGCCGATCCTGGGTGCCTAGGGTGCCTGTCATCCAATCCGCACTGAATTTCATTTCTAGCACATAGCCAAAAAATCGCCCCATTGACTTACATTGGAGTGCAGAAAAGGTCATTTTTTCTCGGTCCCTTTAAGAGGTAGGAGTTAAACAAGCTTAGGTCTGCGGTGCCCAGGGGGGACCCCATCCAGCCCGCACTGAGTTTCATTCCTACCACCTTAGGAAAAAAAGTCATTATTTTGAGGCTTAGAAGTCATTTCTGCAATTCCCATAGAAAATCAACGGCGTCTCTATTCAATTGTGTGGAGCGCATATCAGGTGGGTTTTCTCTGCCGGCTTAAGAGATACACGTGAAACTAAAGCCGATCCTGGGTGCCTAGGGTGCCTGTCATCCAATCCGCACTGAATTTCATTTCTAGCACATAGCCAAAAAATCGCCCCATTGACTTACATTGGAGTGCAGAAAAGGTCATTTTTTCTCGGTCCCTTTAAGAGGTAGGAGTTAAACAAGCTTAGGTCTGCGGTGCCCAGGGGGGACCCCATCCAGCCCGCACTGAGTTTCATTCCTACCACCTTAGGAAAAAAAGTCATTATTTTGAGGCTTAGAAGTCATTTCTGCAATTCCCATAGAAAATCAACGGCGTCTCTATTCAATTGTGTGGAGCGCATATCAGGTGGGTTTTCTCTGCCGGCTTAAGAGATACACGTGAAACTAAAGCCGATCCTGGGTGCCTAGGGTGCCTGTCATCCAATCCGCACTGAATTTCATTTCTAGCACATAGCCAAAAAATCGCCCCATTGACTTACATTGGAGTGCAGAAAAGGTCATTTTTTCTCGGTCCCTTTAAGAGGTAGGAGTTAAACAAGCTTAGGTCTGCGGTGCCCAGGGGGGACCCCATCCAGCCCGCACTGAGTTTCATTCCTACCACCTTAGGAAAAAAAGTCATTATTTTGAGGCTTAGAAGTCATTTCTGCAATTCCCATAGAAAATCAACGGCGTCTCTATTCAATTGTGTGGAGCGCATATCAGGTGGGTTTTCTCTGCCGGCTTAAGAGATACACGTGAAACTAAAGCCGATCCTGGGTGCCTAGGGTGCCTGTCATCCAATCCGCACTGAATTTCATTTCTAGCACATAGCCAAAAAATCGCCCCATTGACTTACATTGGAGTGCAGAAAAGGTCATTTTTTCTCGGTCCCTTTAAGAGGTAGGAGTTAAACAAGCTTAGGTCTGCGGTGCCCAGGGGGGACCCCATCCAGCCCGCACTGAGTTTCATTCCTACCACCTTAGGAAAAAAAGTCATTATTTTGAGGCTTAGAAGTCATTTCTGCAATTCCCATAGAAAATCAACGGCGTCTCTATTCAATTGTGTGGAGCGCATATCAGGTGGGTTTTCTCTGCCGGCTTAAGAGATACACGTGAAACTAAAGCCGATCCTGGGTGCCTAGGGTGCCTGTCATCCAATCCGCACTGAATTTCATTTCTAGCACATAGCCAAAAAATCGCCCCATTGACTTACATTGGAGTGCAGAAAAGGTCATTTTTTCTCGGTCCCTTTAAGAGGTAGGAGTTAAACAAGCTTAGGTCTGCGGTGCCCAGGGGGGACCCCATCCAGCCCGCACTGAGTTTCATTCCTACCACCTTAGGAAAAAAAGTCATTATTTTGAGGCTTAGAAGTCATTTCTGCAATTCCCATAGAAAATCAACGGCGTCTCTATTCAATTGTGTGGAGCGCATATCAGGTGGGTTTTCTCTGCCGGCTTAAGAGATACACGTGAAACTAAAGCCGATCCTGGGTGCCTAGGGTGCCTGTCATCCAATCCGCACTGAATTTCATTTCTAGCACATAGCCAAAAAATCGCCCCATTGACTTACATTGGAGTGCAGAAAAGGTCATTTTTTCTCGGTCCCTTTAAGAGGTAGGAGTTAAACAAGCTTAGGTCTGCGGTGCCCAGGGGGGACCCCATCCAGCCCGCACTGAGTTTCATTCCTACCACCTTAGGAAAAAAAGTCATTATTTTGAGGCTTAGAAGTCATTTCTGCAATTCCCATAGAAAATCAACGGCGTCTCTATTCAATTGTGTGGAGCGCATATCAGGTGGGTTTTCTCTGCCGGCTTAAGAGATACACGTGAAACTAAAGCCGATCCTGGGTGCCTAGGGTGCCTGTCATCCAATCCGCACTGAATTTCATTTCTAGCACATAGCCAAAAAATCGCCCCATTGACTTACATTGGAGTGCAGAAAAGGTCATTTTTTCTCGGTCCCTTTAAGAGGTAGGAGTTAAACAAGCTTAGGTCTGCGGTGCCCAGGGGGGACCCCATCCAGCCCGCACTGAGTTTCATTCCTACCACCTTAGGAAAAAAAGTCATTATTTTGAGGCTTAGAAGTCATTTCTGCAATTCCCATAGAAAATCAACGGCGTCTCTATTCAATTGTGTGGAGCGCATATCAGGTGGGTTTTCTCTGCCGGCTTAAGAGATACACGTGAAACTAAAGCCGATCCTGGGTGCCTAGGGTGCCTGTCATCCAATCCGCACTGAATTTCATTTCTAGCACATAGCCAAAAAATCGCCCCATTGACTTACATTGGAGTGCAGAAAAGGTCATTTTTTCTCGGTCCCTTTAAGAGGTAGGAGTTAAACAAGCTTAGGTCTGCGGTGCCCAGGGGGGACCCCATCCAGCCCGCACTGAGTTTCATTCCTACCACCTTAGGAAAAAAAGTCATTATTTTGAGGCTTAGAAGTCATTTCTGCAATTCCCATAGAAAATCAACGGCGTCTCTATTCAATTGTGTGGAGCGCATATCAGGTGGGTTTTCTCTGCCGGCTTAAGAGATACACGTGAAACTAAAGCCGATCCTGGGTGCCTAGGGTGCCTGTCATCCAATCCGCACTGAATTTCATTTCTAGCACATAGCCAAAAAATCGCCCCATTGACTTACATTGGAGTGCAGAAAAGGTCATTTTTTCTCGGTCCCTTTAAGAGGTAGGAGTTAAACAAGCTTAGGTCTGCGGTGCCCAGGGGGGACCCCATCCAGCCCGCACTGAGTTTCATTCCTACCACCTTAGGAAAAAAAGTCATTATTTTGAGGCTTAGAAGTCATTTCTGCAATTCCCATAGAAAATCAACGGCGTCTCTATTCAATTGTGTGGAGCGCATATCAGGTGGGTTTTCTCTGCCGGCTTAAGAGATACACGTGAAACTAAAGCCGATCCTGGGTGCCTAGGGTGCCTGTCATCCAATCCGCACTGAATTTCATTTCTAGCACATAGCCAAAAAATCGCCCCATTGACTTACATTGGAGTGCAGAAAAGGTCATTTTTTCTCGGTCCCTTTAAGAGGTAGGAGTTAAACAAGCTTAGGTCTGCGGTGCCCAGGGGGGACCCCATCCAGCCCGCACTGAGTTTCATTCCTACCACCTTAGGAAAAAAAGTCATTATTTTGAGGCTTAGAAGTCATTTCTGCAATTCCCATAGAAAATCAACGGCGTCTCTATTCAATTGTGTGGAGCGCATATCAGGTGGGTTTTCTCTGCCGGCTTAAGAGATACACGTGAAACTAAAGCCGATCCTGGGTGCCTAGGGTGCCTGTCATCCAATCCGCACTGAATTTCATTTCTAGCACATAGCCAAAAAATCGCCCCATTGACTTACATTGGAGTGCAGAAAAGGTCATTTTTTCTCGGTCCCTTTAAGAGGTAGGAGTTAAACAAGCTTAGGTCTGCGGTGCCCAGGGGGGACCCCATCCAGCCCGCACTGAGTTTCATTCCTACCACCTTAGGAAAAAAAGTCATTATTTTGAGGCTTAGAAGTCATTTCTGCAATTCCCATAGAAAATCAACGGCGTCTCTATTCAATTGTGTGGAGCGCATATCAGGTGGGTTTTCTCTGCCGGCTTAAGAGATACACGTGAAACTAAAGCCGATCCTGGGTGCCTAGGGTGCCTGTCATCCAATCCGCACTGAATTTCATTTCTAGCACATAGCCAAAAAATCGCCCCATTGACTTACATTGGAGTGCAGAAAAGGTCATTTTTTCTCGGTCCCTTTAAGAGGTAGGAGTTAAACAAGCTTAGGTCTGCGGTGCCCAGGGGGGACCCCATCCAGCCCGCACTGAGTTTCATTCCTACCACCTTAGGAAAAAAAGTCATTATTTTGAGGCTTAGAAGTCATTTCTGCAATTCCCATAGAAAATCAACGGCGTCTCTATTCAATTGTGTGGAGCGCATATCAGGTGGGTTTTCTCTGCCGGCTTAAGAGATACACGTGAAACTAAAGCCGATCCTGGGTGCCTAGGGTGCCTGTCATCCAATCCGCACTGAATTTCATTTCTAGCACATAGCCAAAAAATCGCCCCATTGACTTACATTGGAGTGCAGAAAAGGTCATTTTTTCTCGGTCCCTTTAAGAGGTAGGAGTTAAACAAGCTTAGGTCTGCGGTGCCCAGGGGGGACCCCATCCAGCCCGCACTGAGTTTCATTCCTACCACCTTAGGAAAAAAAGTCATTATTTTGAGGCTTAGAAGTCATTTCTGCAATTCCCATAGAAAATCAACGGCGTCTCTATTCAATTGTGTGGAGCGCATATCAGGTGGGTTTTCTCTGCCGGCTTAAGAGATACACGTGAAACTAAAGCCGATCCTGGGTGCCTAGGGTGCCTGTCATCCAATCCGCACTGAATTTCATTTCTAGCACATAGCCAAAAAATCGCCCCATTGACTTACATTGGAGTGCAGAAAAGGTCATTTTTTCTCGGTCCCTTTAAGAGGTAGGAGTTAAACAAGCTTAGGTCTGCGGTGCCCAGGGGGGACCCCATCCAGCCCGCACTGAGTTTCATTCCTACCACCTTAGGAAAAAAAGTCATTATTTTGAGGCTTAGAAGTCATTTCTGCAATTCCCATAGAAAATCAACGGCGTCTCTATTCAATTGTGTGGAGCGCATATCAGGTGGGTTTTCTCTGCCGGCTTAAGAGATACACGTGAAACTAAAGCCGATCCTGGGTGCCTAGGGTGCCTGTCATCCAATCCGCACTGAATTTCATTTCTAGCACATAGCCAAAAAATCGCCCCATTGACTTACATTGGAGTGCAGAAAAGGTCATTTTTTCTCGGTCCCTTTAAGAGGTAGGAGTTAAACAAGCTTAGGTCTGCGGTGCCCAGGGGGGACCCCATCCAGCCCGCACTGAGTTTCATTCCTACCACCTTAGGAAAAAAAGTCATTATTTTGAGGCTTAGAAGTCATTTCTGCAATTCCCATAGAAAATCAACGGCGTCTCTATTCAATTGTGTGGAGCGCATATCAGGTGGGTTTTCTCTGCCGGCTTAAGAGATACACGTGAAACTAAAGCCGATCCTGGGTGCCTAGGGTGCCTGTCATCCAATCCGCACTGAATTTCATTTCTAGCACATAGCCAAAAAATCGCCCCATTGACTTACATTGGAGTGCAGAAAAGGTCATTTTTTCTCGGTCCCTTTAAGAGGTAGGAGTTAAACAAGCTTAGGTCTGCGGTGCCCAGGGGGGACCCCATCCAGCCCGCACTGAGTTTCATTCCTAATTAGGAGAAATGTCTTCTAAGCCTTAAAGTCATTTCTTTTTTCCTAAGGTGGTAGGAATCAACGTGCGGCTGGATGGGGTCCCCCTGGACCGCAGACCTAAGCTTGTTTAACCCCTACCTCTTAAGGGACCGAGAAAAAATGCCCTTTTCTGCACTCCAATGTAAGTCAATGGGGCGATTTTTTGGCTATGTGCTAAAATGAATTCAGTGCGGATTGGATGACAGGCACCCTAGGCACCCAGGATCGGCTTTAGTTTCACGTGTATCTCTTAAGCCGGCAGAGAAAACACCTGATATGCGCTCCACACAATTGAATAGAGACGCCGTTGATTTTCTATGGGAATTGCAGAAATGACTTCTAAGCCTCAAAATAATGACTTTTTTTCCTAAGGTGGTAGGAATGAAACTCAGTGCGGCTGGATGGGGTCCCCCTGGGCACCGCAGACCTAAGCTTGTTTAACTCCTACCTCTTAAAGGGACCGAGAAAAAATGACCTTTTCTGCACTCCAATGTAAGTCAATGGGGCGATTTTTTGGCTATGTGCTAGAAATGAAATTCAGTGCGGATTGGATGACAGGCACCCTAGGCACCCTGGATCGGCTTTAGTTTCACGTGTATCTCTTAAGCCGGCAGAGAAACCCACCTGATATGCGCTCCACACAATTGAATAGAGACGCCGTTGATTTTCTATGGGAATTGCAGAAATGACTTCTAAGCCTCAAAATAATGACTTTTTTTCCTAAGGTGGTAGGAATGAAACTCAGTGCGGGCTGGATGGGGTCCCCCCTGGGCACCGCAGACCTAAGCTTGTTTAACTCCTACCTCTTAAAGGGACCGAGAAAAAATGACCTTTTCTGCACTCCAATGTAAGTCAATGGGGCGATTTTTTGGCTATGTGCTAGAAATGAAATTCAGTGCGGATTGGATGACAGGCACCCTAGGCACCCAGGATCGGCTTTAGTTTCACGTGTATCTCTTAAGCCGGCAGAGAAAACCCACCTGATATGCGCTCCACACAATTGAATAGAGACGCCGTTGATTTTCTATGGGAATTGCAGAAATGACTTCTAAGCCTCAAAATAATGACTTTTTTTCCTAAGGTGGTAGGAATGAAACTCAGTGCGGGCTGGATGGGGTCCCCCCTGGGCACCGCAGACCTAAGCTTGTTTAACTCCTACCTCTTAAAGGGACCGAGAAAAAATGACCTTTTCTGCACTCCAATGTAAGTCAATGGGGCGATTTTTTGGCTATGTGCTAGAAATGAAATTCAGTGCGGATTGGATGACAGGCACCCTAGGCACCCAGGATCGGCTTTAGTTTCACGTGTATCTCTTAAGCCGGCAGAGAAAACCCACCTGATATGCGCTCCACACAATTGAATAGAGACGCCGTTGATTTTCTATGGGAATTGCAGAAATGACTTCTAAGCCTCAAAATAATGACTTTTTTTCCTAAGGTGGTAGGAATGAAACTCAGTGCGGGCTGGATGGGGTCCCCCCTGGGCACCGCAGACCTAAGCTTGTTTAACTCCTACCTCTTAAAGGGACCGAGAAAAAATGACCTTTTCTGCACTCCAATGTAAGTCAATGGGGCGATTTTTTGGCTATGTGCTAGAAATGAAATTCAGTGCGGATTGGATGACAGGCACCCTAGGCACCCAGGATCGGCTTTAGTTTCACGTGTATCTCTTAAGCCGGCAGAGAAAACCCACCTGATATGCGCTCCACACAATTGAATAGAGACGCCGTTGATTTTCTATGGGAATTGCAGAAATGACTTCTAAGCCTCAAAATAATGACTTTTTTTCCTAAGGTGGTAGGAATGAAACTCAGTGCGGGCTGGATGGGGTCCCCCCTGGGCACCGCAGACCTAAGCTTGTTTAACTCCTACCTCTTAAAGGGACCGAGAAAAAATGACCTTTTCTGCACTCCAATGTAAGTCAATGGGGCGATTTTTTGGCTATGTGCTAGAAATGAAATTCAGTGCGGATTGGATGACAGGCACCCTAGGCACCCAGGATCGGCTTTAGTTTCACGTGTATCTCTTAAGCCGGCAGAGAAAACCCACCTGATATGCGCTCCACACAATTGAATAGAGACGCCGTTGATTTTCTATGGGAATTGCAGAAATGACTTCTAAGCCTCAAAATAATGACTTTTTTTCCTAAGGTGGTAGGAATGAAACTCAGTGCGGGCTGGATGGGGTCCCCCCTGGGCACCGCAGACCTAAGCTTGTTTAACTCCTACCTCTTAAAGGGACCGAGAAAAAATGACCTTTTCTGCACTCCAATGTAAGTCAATGGGGCGATTTTTTGGCTATGTGCTAGAAATGAAATTCAGTGCGGATTGGATGACAGGCACCCTAGGCACCCAGGATCGGCTTTAGTTTCACGTGTATCTCTTAAGCCGGCAGAGAAAACCCACCTGATATGCGCTCCACACAATTGAATAGAGACGCCGTTGATTTTCTATGGGAATTGCAGAAATGACTTCTAAGCCTCAAAATAATGACTTTTTTTCCTAAGGTGGTAGGAATGAAACTCAGTGCGGGCTGGATGGGGTCCCCCCTGGGCACCGCAGACCTAAGCTTGTTTAACTCCTACCTCTTAAAGGGACCGAGAAAAAATGACCTTTTCTGCACTCCAATGTAAGTCAATGGGGCGATTTTTTGGCTATGTGCTAGAAATGAAATTCAGTGCGGATTGGATGACAGGCACCCTAGGCACCCAGGATCGGCTTTAGTTTCACGTGTATCTCTTAAGCCGGCAGAGAAAACCCACCTGATATGCGCTCCACACAATTGAATAGAGACGCCGTTGATTTTCTATGGGAATTGCAGAAATGACTTCTAAGCCTCAAAATAATGACTTTTTTTCCTAAGGTGGTAGGAATGAAACTCAGTGCGGGCTGGATGGGGTCCCCCCTGGGCACCGCAGACCTAAGCTTGTTTAACTCCTACCTCTTAAAGGGACCGAGAAAAAATGACCTTTTCTGCACTCCAATGTAAGTCAATGGGGCGATTTTTTGGCTATGTGCTAGAAATGAAATTCAGTGCGGATTGGATGACAGGCACCCTAGGCACCCAGGATCGGCTTTAGTTTCACGTGTATCTCTTAAGCCGGCAGAGAAAACCCACCTGATATGCGCTCCACACAATTGAATAGAGACGCCGTTGATTTTCTATGGGAATTGCAGAAATGACTTCTAAGCCTCAAAATAATGACTTTTTTTCCTAAGGTGGTAGGAATGAAACTCAGTGCGGGCTGGATGGGGTCCCCCCTGGGCACCGCAGACCTAAGCTTGTTTAACTCCTACCTCTTAAAGGGACCGAGAAAAAATGACCTTTTCTGCACTCCAATGTAAGTCAATGGGGCGATTTTTTGGCTATGTGCTAGAAATGAAATGCAGTGCGGATTGGATGACAGGCACCCTAGGCACCCAGGATCGGCTTTAGTTTCACGTGTATCTCTTAAGCCGGCAGAGAAAACCCACCTGATATGCGCTCCACACAATTGAATAGAGACGCCGTTGATTTTCTATGGGAATTGCAGAAATGACTTCTAAGCCTCAAAATAATGACTTTTTTTCCTAAGGTGGTAGGAATGAAACTCAGTGCGGGCTGGATGGGGTCCCCCCTGGGCACCGCAGACCTAAGCTTGTTTAACTCCTACCTCTTAAAGGGACCGAGAAAAAATGACCTTTTCTGCACTCCAATGTAAGTCAATGGGGCGATTTTTTGGCTATGTGCTAGAAATGAAATTCAGTGCGGATTGGATGACAGGCACCCTAGGCACCCAGGATCGGCTTTAGTTTCACGTGTATCTCTTAAGCCGGCAGAGAAAACCCACCTGATATGCGCTCCACACAATTGAATAGAGACGCCGTTGATTTTCTATGGGAATTGCAGAAATGACTTCTAAGCCTCAAAATAATGACTTTTTTTCCTAAGGTGGTAGGAATGAAACTCAGTGCGGGCTGGATGGGGTCCCCCCTGGGCACCGCAGACCTAAGCTTGTTTAACTCCTACCTCTTAAAGGGACCGAGAAAAAATGACCTTTTCTGCACTCCAATGTAAGTCAATGGGGCGATTTTTTGGCTATGTGCTAGAAATGAAATTCAGTGCGGATTGGATGACAGGCACCCTAGGCACCCAGGATCGGCTTTAGTTTCACGTGTATCTCTTAAGCCGGCAGAGAAAACCCACCTGATATGCGCTCCACACAATTGAATAGAGACGCCGTTGATTTTCTATGGGAATTGCAGAAATGACTTCTAAGCCTCAAAATAATGACTTTTTTTCCTAAGGTGGTAGGAATGAAACTCAGTGCGGGCTGGATGGGGTCCCCCCTGGGCACCGCAGACCTAAGCTTGTTTAACTCCTACCTCTTAAAGGGACCGAGAAAAAATGACCTTTTCTGCACTCCAATGTAAGTCAATGGGGCGATTTTTTGGCTATGTGCTAGAAATGAAATTCAGTGCGGATTGGATGACAGGCACCCTAGGCACCCAGGATCGGCTTTAGTTTCACGTGTATCTCTTAAGCCGGCAGAGAAAACCCACCTGATATGCGCTCCACACAATTGAATAGAGACGCCGTTGATTTTCTATGGGAATTGCAGAAATGACTTCTAAGCCTCAAAATAATGACTTTTTTTCCTAAGGTGGTAGGAATGAAACTCAGTGCGGGCTGGATGGGGTCCCCCCTGGGCACCGCAGACCTAAGCTTGTTTAACTCCTACCTCTTAAAGGGACCGAGAAAAAATGACCTTTTCTGCACTCCAATGTAAGTCAATGGGGCGATTTTTTGGCTATGTGCTAGAAATGAAATTCAGTGCGGATTGGATGACAGGCACCCTAGGCACCCAGGATCGGCTTTAGTTTCACGTGTATCTCTTAAGCCGGCAGAGAAAACCCACCTGATATGCGCTCCACACAATTGAATAGAGACGCCGTTGATTTTCTATGGGAATTGCAGAAATGACTTCTAAGCCTCAAAATAATGACTTTTTTTCCTAAGGTGGTAGGAATGAAACTCAGTGTGGGCTGGATGGGGTCCCCCCTGGGCACCGCAGACCTAAGCTTGTTTAACTCCTACCTCTTAAAGGGACCGAGAAAAAATGACCTTTTCTGCACTCCAATGTAAGTCAATGGGGTGATTTTTTGGCTATGTGCTAGAAATGAAATTCAGTGCGGATTGGATGACAGGCACCCTAGGCACCTAGGATCGGCTTTAGTTTCACGTGTATCTCTTAAGCCGGCAGAGAAAACCCACCTGATATGCGCTCCACACAATTGAATAGAGACGCCGTTGATTTTCTATGGGAATTGCAGAAATGACTTCTAAGCCTCAAAATAATGACTTTTTTTCCTAAGGTGGTAGGAATGAAACTCAGTGCGGGCTGGATGGGGTCCCCCCTGGGCACCGCAGACCTAAGCTCGTTTAACTCCTACCTCTTAAAGGGACCGAGAAAAAATGACCTTTTCTGCACTCCAATGTAAGTCAATGGGGCGATTTTTTGGCTATGTGCTAGAAATGAAATGCAGTGCGGATTGGATGACAGGCACCCTAGGCACCCAGGATCGGCTTTAGTTTCACGTGTATCTCTTAAGCCGGCAGAGAAAACCCACCTGATATGCGCTCCACACAATTGAATAGAGACGCCGTTGATTTTCTATGGGAATTGCAGAAATGACTTCTAAGCCTCAAAATAATGACTTTTTTTCCTAAGGTGGTAGGAATGAAACTCAGTGCGGGCTGGATGGGGTCCCCCCTGGGCACCGCAGACCTAAGCTTGTTTAACTCCTACCTCTTAAAGGGACCGAGAAAAAATGACCTTTTCTGCACTCCAATGTAAGTCAATGGGGCGATTTTTTGGCTATGTGCTAGAAATGAAATTCAGTGCGGATTGGATGACAGGCACCCTAGGCACCCAGGATCGGCTTTAGTTTCACGTGTATCTCTTAAGCCGGCAGAGAAAACCCACCTGATATGCGCTCCACACAATTGAATAGAGACGCCGTTGATTTTCTATGGGAATTGCAGAAATGACTTCTAAGCCTCAAAATAATGACTTTTTTTCCTAAGGTGGTAGGAATGAAACTCAGTGCGGGCTGGATGGGGTCCCCCCTGGGCACCGCAGACCTAAGCTTGTTTAACTCCTACCTCTTAAAGGGACCGAGAAAAAATGACCTTTTCTGCACTCCAATGTAAGTCAATGGGGCGATTTTTTGGCTATGTGCTAGAAATGAAATTCAGTGCGGATTGGATGACAGGCACCCTAGGCACCCAGGATCGGCTTTAGTTTCACGTGTATCTCTTAAGCCGGCAGAGAAAACCCACCTGATATGCGCTCCACACAATTGAATAGAGACGCCGTTGATTTTCTATGGGAATTGCAGAAATGACTTCTAAGCCTCAAAATAATGACTTTTTTTCCTAAGGTGGTAGGAATGAAACTCAGTGCGGGCTGGATGGGGTCCCCCCTGGGCACCGCAGACCTAAGCTTGTTTAACTCCTACCTCTTAAAGGGACCGAGAAAAAATGACCTTTTCTGCACTCCAATGTAAGTCAATGGGGCGATTTTTTGGCTATGTGCTAGAAATGAAATTCAGTGCGGATTGGATGACAGGCACCCTAGGCACCCAGGATCGGCTTTAGTTTCACGTGTATCTCTTAAGCCGGCAGAGAAAACCCACCTGATATGCGCTCCACACAATTGAATAGAGACGCCGTTGATTTTCTATGGGAATTGCAGAAATGACTTCTAAGCCTCGAAACAATGACTTTTTTTCCTAAGGTGGTAGGAATGAAACTCAGTGCGGGCTGGATGGGGTCCCCCCTGGGCACCGCAGACCTAAGCTTGTTTAACTCCTACCTCTTAAAGGGACCGAGAAAAAATGACCTTTTCTGCACTCCAATGTAAGTCAATGGGGCGATTTTTTGGCTATGTGCTAGAAATGAAATTCAGTGCGGATTGGATGACAGGCACCCTAGGCACCCAGGATCGGCTTTAGTTTCATGTGTATCTCTTAAGCCGGCAGAGAAAACCCACCTGATATGCGCTCCACACAATTGAATAGAGACGCCGTTGATTTTCTATGGGAATTGCAGAAATGACTTCTAAGCCTCAAAATAATGACTTTTTTTCCTAAGGTGGTAGGAATGAAACTCAGTGCGGGCTGGATGGGGTCCCCCCTGGGCACCGCAGACCTAAGCTTGTTTAACTCCTACCTCTTAAAGGGACCGAGAAAAAATGACCTTTTCTGCACTCCAATGTAAGTCAATGGGGCGATTTTTTGGCTATGTGCTAGAAATGAAATTCAGTGCGGATTGGATGACAGGCACCCTAGGCACCCAGGATCGGCTTTAGTTTCACGTGTATCTCTTAAGCCGGCAGAGAAAACCCACCTGATATGCGCTCCACACAATTGAATAGAGACGCCGTTGATTTTCTATG
Organism: Dendropsophus ebraccatus; assembly: GCF_027789765.1. NCBI lineage: Eukaryota > Metazoa > Chordata > Amphibia > Anura > Hylidae > Dendropsophus > Dendropsophus ebraccatus. Next base: position 6,845,789 of record NC_091464.1, on the reverse strand, counting down.
GGAATTGCAGAAATGACTTCTAAGCCTCAAAATAATGACTTTTTTTCCTAAGGTGGTAGGAATGAAACTCAGTGCGGGCTGGATGGGGTCCCCCCTGGGCACCGCAGACCTAAGCTTGTTTAACTCCTACCTCTTAAAGGGACCGAGAAAAAATGACCTTTTCTGCACTCCAATGTAAGTCAATGGGGCGATTTTTTGGCTATGTGCTAGAAATGAAATTCAGTGCGGATTGGATGACAGGCACCCTAGGCACCCAGGATCGGCTTTAGTTTCACGTGTATCTCTTAAGCCGGCAGAGAAAACCCACCTGATATGCGCTCCACACAATTGAATAGAGACGCCGTTGATTTTCTATGGGAATTGCAGAAATGACTTCTAAGCCTCAAAATAATGACTTTTTTTCCTAAGGTGGTAGGAATGAAACTCAGTGCGGGCTGGATGGGGTCCCCCCTGGGCACCGCAGACCTAAGCTTGTTTAACTCCTACCTCTTAAAGGGACCGAGAAAAAATGACCTTTTCTGCACTCCAATGTAAGTCAATGGGGCGATTTTTTGGCTATGTGCTAGAAATGAAATTCAGTGCGGATTGGATGACAGGCACCCTAGGCACCCAGGATCGGCTTTAGTTTCACGTGTATCTCTTAAGCCGGCAGAGAAAACCCACCTGATATGCGCTCCACACAATTGAATAGAGACGCCGTTGATTTTCTATGGGAATTGCAGAAATGACTTCTAAGCCTCAAAATAATGACTTTTTTTCCTAAGGTGGTAGGAATGAAACTCAGTGCGGGCTGGATGGGGTCCCCCCTGGGCACCGCAGACCTAAGCTTGTTTAACTCCTACCTCTTAAAGGGACCGAGAAAAAATGACCTTTTCTGCACTCCAATGTAAGTCAATGGGGCGATTTTTTGGCTATGTGCTAGAAATGAAATTCAGTGCGGATTGGATGACAGGCACCCTAGGCACCCAGGATCGGCTTTAGTTTCACGTGTATCTCTTAAGCCGGCAGAGAAAACCCACCTGATATGCGCTCCACACAATTGAATAGAGACGCCGTTGATTTTCTATGGGAATTGCAGAAATGACTTCTAAGCCTCAAAATAATGACTTTTTTTCCTAAGGTGGTAGGAATGAAACTCAGTGCGGGCTGGATGGGGTCCCCCCTGGGCACCGCAGACCTAAGCTTGTTTAACTCCTACCTCTTAAAGGGACCGAGAAAAAATGACCTTTTCTGCACTCCAATGTAAGTCAATGGGGCGATTTTTTGGCTATGTGCTAGAAATGAAATTCAGTGCGGATTGGATGACAGGCACCCTAGGCACCCAGGATCGGCTTTAGTTTCACGTGTATCTCTTAAGCCGGCAGAGAAAACCCACCTGATATGCGCTCCACACAATTGAATAGAGACGCCGTTGATTTTCTATGGGAATTGCAGAAATGACTTCTAAGCCTCAAAATAATGACTTTTTTTCCTAAGGTGGTAGGAATGAAACTCAGTGCGGGCTGGATGGGGTCCCCCCTGGGCACCGCAGACCTAAGCTTGTTTAACTCCTACCTCTTAAAGGGACCGAGAAAAAATGACCTTTTCTGCACTCCAATGTAAGTCAATGGGGCGATTTTTTGGCTATGTGCTAGAAATGAAATTCAGTGCGGATTGGATGACAGGCACCCTAGGCACCCAGGATCGGCTTTAGTTTCACGTGTATCTCTTAAGCCGGCAGAGAAAACCCACCTGATATGCGCTCCACACAATTGAATAGAGACGCCGTTGATTTTCTATGGGAATTGCAGAAATGACTTCTAAGCCTCAAAATAATGACTTTTTTTCCTAAGGTGGTAGGAATGAAACTCAGTGCGGGCTGGATGGGGTCCCCCCTGGGCACCGCAGACCTAAGCTTGTTTAACTCCTACCTCTTAAAGGGACCGAGAAAAAATGACCTTTTCTGCACTCCAATGTAAGTCAATGGGGCGATTTTTTGGCTATGTGCTAGAAATGAAATTCAGTGCGGATTGGATGACAGGCACCCTAGGCACCCAGGATCGGCTTTAGTTTCACGTGTATCTCTTAAGCCGGCAGAGAAAACCCACCTGATATGCGCTCCACACAATTGAATAGAGACGCCGTTGATTTTCTATGGGAATTGCAGAAATGACTTCTAAGCCTCAAAATAATGACTTTTTTTCCTAAGGTGGTAGGAATGAAACTCAGTGCGGGCTGGATGGGGTCCCCCCTGGGCACCGCAGACCTAAGCTTGTTTAACTCCTACCTCTTAAAGGGACCGAGAAAAAATGACCTTTTCTGCACTCCAATGTAAGTCAATGGGGCGATTTTTTGGCTATGTGCTAGAAATGAAATTCAGTGCGGATTGGATGACAGGCACCCTAGGCACCCAGGATCGGCTTTAGTTTCACGTGTATCTCTTAAGCCGGCAGAGAAAACCCACCTGATATGCGCTCCACACAATTGAATAGAGACGCCGTTGATTTTCTATGGGAATTGCAGAAATGACTTCTAAGCCTCAAAATAATGACTTTTTTTCCTAAGGTGGTAGGAATGAAACTCAGTGCGGGCTGGATGGGGTCCCCCCTGGGCACCGCAGACCTAAGCTTGTTTAACTCCTACCTCTTAAAGGGACCGAGAAAAAATGACCTTTTCTGCACTCCAATGTAAGTCAATGGGGCGATTTTTTGGCTATGTGCTAGAAATGAAATTCAGTGCGGATTGGATGACAGGCACCCTAGGCACCCAGGATCGGCTTTAGTTTCACGTGTATCTCTTAAGTCGGCAGAGAAAACCCACCTGATATGCGCTCCACACAATTGAATAGAGACGCCGTTGATTTTCTATGGGAATTGCAGAAATGACTTCTAAGCCTCAAAATAATGACTTTTTTTCCTAAGGTGGTAGGAATGAAACTCAGTGCGGGCTGGATGGGGTCCCCCCTGGGCACCGCAGACCTAAGCTTGTTTAACTCCTACCTCTTAAAGGGACCGAGAAAAAATGACCTTTTCTGCACTCCAATGTAAGTCAATGGGGCGATTTTTTGGCTATGTGCTAGAAATGAAATGCAGTGCGGATTGGATGACAGGCACCCTAGGCACCCAGGATCGGCTTTAGTTTCACGTGTATCTCTTAAGCCGGCAGAGAAAACCCACCTGATATGCGCTCCACACAATTGAATAGAGACGCCGTTGATTTTCTATGGGAATTGCAGAAATGACTTCTAAGCCTCAAAATAATGACTTTTTTTCCTAAGGTGGTAGGAATGAAACTCAGTGCGGGCTGGATGGGGTCCCCCCTGGGCACCGCAGACCTAAGCTTGTTTAACTCCTACCTCTTAAAGGGACCGAGAAAAAATGACCTTTTCTGCACTCCAATGTAAGTCAATGGGGCGATTTTTTGGCTATGTGCTAGAAATGAAATTCAGTGCGGATTGGATGACAGGCACCCTAGGCACCCAGGATCGGCTTTAGTTTCACGTGTATCTCTTAAGCCGGCAGAGAAAACCCACCTGATATGCGCTCCACACAATTGAATAGAGACGCCGTTGATTTTCTATGGGAATTGCAGAAATGACTTCTAAGCCTCAAAATAATGACTTTTTTTCCTAAGGTGGTAGGAATGAAACTCAGTGCGGGCTGGATGGGGTCCCCCCTGGGCACCGCAGACCTAAGCTTGTTTAACTCCTACCTCTTAAAGGGACCGAGAAAAAATGACCTTTTCTGCACTCCAATGTAAGTCAATGGGGCGATTTTTTGGCTATGTGCTAGAAATGAAATTCAGTGCGGATTGGATGACAGGCACCCTAGGCACCCAGGATCGGCTTTAGTTTCACGTGTATCTCTTAAGCCGGCAGAGAAAACCCACCTGATATGCGCTCCACACAATTGAATAGAGACGCCGTTGATTTTCTATGGGAATTGCAGAAATGACTTCTAAGCCTCAAAATAATGACTTTTTTTCCTAAGGTGGTAGGAATGAAACTCAGTGCGGGCTGGATGGGGTCCCCCCTGGGCACCGCAGACCTAAGCTTGTTTAACTCCTACCTCTTAAAGGGACCGAGAAAAAATGACCTTTTCTGCACTCCAATGTAAGTCAATGGGGCGATTTTTTGGCTATGTGCTAGAAATGAAATTCAGTGCGGATTGGATGACAGGCACCCTAGGCACCCAGGATCGGCTTTAGTTTCACGTGTATCTCTTAAGCCGGCAGAGAAAACCCACCTGATATGCGCTCCACACAATTGAATAGAGACGCCGTTGATTTTCTATGGGAATTGCAGAAATGACTTCTAAGCCTCAAAATAATGACTTTTTTTCCTAAGGTGGTAGGAATGAAACTCAGTGCGGGCTGGATGGGGTCCCCCCTGGGCACCGCAGACCTAAGCTTGTTTAACTCCTACCTCTTAAAGGGACCGAGAAAAAATGACCTTTTCTGCACTCCAATGTAAGTCAATGGGGCGATTTTTTGGCTATGTGCTAGAAATGAAATTCAGTGCGGATTGGATGACAGGCACCCTAGGCACCCAGGATCGGCTTTAGTTTCACGTGTATCTCTTAAGCCGGCAGAGAAAACCCACCTGATATGCGCTCCACACAATTGAATAGAGACGCCGTTGATTTTCTATGGGAATTGCAGAAATGACTTCTAAGCCTCAAAATAATGACTTTTTTTCCTAAGGTGGTAGGAATGAAACTCAGTGCGGGCTGGATGGGGTCCCCCCTGGGCACCGCAGACCTAAGCTTGTTTAACTCCTACCTCTTAAAGGGACCGAGAAAAAATGACCTTTTCTGCACTCCAATGTAAGTCAATGGGGCGATTTTTTGGCTATGTGCTAGAAATGAAATTCAGTGCGGATTGGATGACAGGCACCCTAGGCACCCAGGATCGGCTTTAGTTTCACGTGTATCTCTTAAGCCGGCAGAGAAAACCCACCTGATATGCGCTCCACACAATTGAATAGAGACGCCGTTGATTTTCTATGGGAATTGCAGAAATGACTTCTAAGCCTCAAAATAATGACTTTTTTTCCTAAGGTGGTAGGAATGAAACTCAGTGCGGGCTGGATGGGGTCCCCCCTGGGCACCGCAGACCTAAGCTTGTTTAACTCCTACCTCTTAAAGGGACCGAGAAAAAATGACCTTTTCTGCACTCCAATGTAAGTCAATGGGGCGATTTTTTGGCTATGTGCTAGAAATGAAATTCAGTGCGGATTGGATGACAGGCACCCTAGGCACCCAGGATCGGCTTTAGTTTCACGTGTATCTCTTAAGCCGGCAGAGAAAACCCACCTGATATGCGCTCCACACAATTGAATAGAGACGCCGTTGATTTTCTATGGGAATTGCAGAAATGACTTCTAAGCCTCAAAATAATGACTTTTTTTCCTAAGGTGGTAGGAATGAAACTCAGTGCGGGCTGGATGGGGTCCCCCCTGGGCACCGCAGACCTAAGCTTGTTTAACTCCTACCTCTTAAAGGGACCGAGAAAAAATGACCTTTTCTGCACTCCAATGTAAGTCAATGGGGCGATTTTTTGGCTATGTGCTAGAAATGAAATTCAGTGCGGATTGGATGACAGGCACCCTAGGCACCCAGGATCGGCTTTAGTTTCACGTGTATCTCTTAAGCCGGCAGAGAAAACCCACCTGATATGCGCTCCACACAATTGAATAGAGACGCCGTTGATTTTCTATGGGAATTGCAGAAATGACTTCTAAGCCTCAAAATAATGACTTTTTTTCCTAAGGTGGTAGGAATGAAACTCAGTGCGGGCTGGATGGGGTCCCCCCTGGGCACCGCAGACCTAAGCTTGTTTAACTCCTACCTCTTAAAGGGACCGAGAAAAAATGACCTTTTCTGCACTCCAATGTAAGTCAATGGGGCGATTTTTTGGCTATGTGCTAGAAATGAAATTCAGTGCGGATTGGATGACAGGCACCCTAGGCACCCAGGATCGGCTTTAGTTTCACGTGTATCTCTTAAGCCGGCAGAGAAAACCCACCTGATATGCGCTCCACACAATTGAATAGAGACGCCGTTGATTTTCTATGGGAATTGCAGAAATGACTTCTAAGCCTCAAAATAATGACTTTTTTTCCTAAGGTGGTAGGAATGAAACTCAGTGCGGGCTGGATGGGGTCCCCCCTGGGCACCGCAGACCTAAGCTTGTTTAACTCCTACCTCTTAAAGGGACCGAGAAAAAATGACCTTTTCTGCACTCCAATGTAAGTCAATGGGGCGATTTTTTGGCTATGTGCTAGAAATGAAATTCAGTGCGGATTGGATGACAGGCACCCTAGGCACCCAGGATCGGCTTTAGTTTCACGTGTATCTCTTAAGCCGGCAGAGAAAACCCACCTGATATGCGCTCCACACAATTGAATAGAGACGCCGTTGATTTTCTATGGGAATTGCAGAAATGACTTCTAAGCCTCAAAATAATGACTTTTTTTCCTAAGGTGGTAGGAATGAAACTCAGTGCGGGCTGGATGGGGTCCCCCCTGGGCACCGCAGACCTAAGCTTGTTTAACTCCTACCTCTTAAAGGGACCGAGAAAAAATGACCTTTTCTGCACTCCAATGTAAGTCAATGGGGCGATTTTTTGGCTATGTGCTAGAAATGAAATTCAGTGCGGATTGGATGACAGGCACCCTAGGCACCCAGGATCGGCTTTAGTTTCACGTGTATCTCTTAAGCCGGCAGAGAAAACCCACCTGATATGCGCTCCACACAATTGAATAGAGACGCCGTTGATTTTCTATGGGAATTGCAGAAATGACTTCTAAGCCTCAAAATAATGACTTTTTTTCCTAAGGTGGTAGGAATGAAACTCAGTGCGGGCTGGATGGGGTCCCCCCTGGGCACCGCAGACCTAAGCTTGTTTAACTCCTACCTCTTAAAGGGACCGAGAAAAAATGACCTTTTCTGCACTCCAATGTAAGTCAATGGGGCGATTTTTTGGCTATGTGCTAGAAATGAAATTCAGTGCGGATTGGATGACAGGCACCCTAGGCACCCAGGATCGGCTTTAGTTTCACGTGTATCTCTTAAGCCGGCAGAGAAAACCCACCTGATATGCGCTCCACACAATTGAATAGAGACGCCGTTGATTTTCTATGGGAATTGCAGAAATGACTTCTAAGCCTCAAAATAATGACTTTTTTTCCTAAGGTGGTAGGAATGAAACTCAGTGCGGGCTGGATGGGGTCCCCCCTGGGCACCGCAGACCTAAGCTTGTTTAACTCCTACCTCTTAAAGGGACCGAGAAAAAATGACCTTTTCTGCACTCCAATGTAAGTCAATGGGGCGATTTTTTGGCTATGTGCTAGAAATGAAATTCAGTGCGGATTGGATGACAGGCACCCTAGGCACCCAGGATCGGCTTTAGTTTCACGTGTATCTCTTAAGCCGGCAGAGAAAACCCACCTGATATGCGCTCCACACAATTGAATAGAGACGCCGTTGATTTTCTATGGGAATTGCAGAAATGACTTCTAAGCCTCAAAATAATGACTTTTTTTCCTAAGGTGGTAGGAATGAAACTCAGTGCGGGCTGGATGGGGTCCCCCCTGGGCACCGCAGACCTAAGCTTGTTTAACTCCTACCTCTTAAAGGGACCGAGAAAAAATGACCTTTTCTGCACTCCAATGTAAGTCAATGGGGCGATTTTTTGGCTATGTGCTAGAAATGAAATGCAGTGCGGATTGGATGACAGGCACCCTAGGCACCCAGGATCGGCTTTAGTTTCACGTGTATCTCTTAAGCCGGCAGAGAAAACCCACCTGATATGCGCTCCACACAATTGAATAGAGACGCCGTTGATTTTCTATGGGAATTGCAGAAATGACTTCTAAGCCTCAAAATAATGACTTTTTTTCCTAAGGTGGTAGGAATGAAACTCAGTGCGGGCTGGATGGGGTCCCCCCTGGGCACCGCAGACCTAAGCTTGTTTAACTCCTACCTCTTAAAGGGACCGAGAAAAAATGACCTTTTCTGCACTCCAATGTAAGTCAATGGGGCGATTTTTTGGCTATGTGCTAGAAATGAAATTCAGTGCGGATTGGATGACAGGCACCCTAGGCACCCAGGATCGGCTTTAGTTTCACGTGTATCTCTTAAGCCGGCAGAGAAAACCCACCTGATATGCGCTCCACACAATTGAATAGAGACGCCGTTGATTTTCTATGGGAATTGCAGAAATGACTTCTAAGCCTCAAAATAATGACTTTTTTTCCTAAGGTGGTAGGAATGAAACTCAGTGCGGGCTGGATGGGGTCCCCCCTGGGCACCGCAGACCTAAGCTTGTTTAACTCCTACCTCTTAAAGGGACCGAGAAAAAATGACCTTTTCTGCACTCCAATGTAAGTCAATGGGGCGATTTTTTGGCTATGTGCTAGAAATGAAATTCAGTGCGGATTGGATGACAGGCACCCTAGGCACCCAGGATCGGCTTTAGTTTCACGTGTATCTCTTAAGCCGGCAGAGAAAACCCACCTGATATGCGCTCCACACAATTGAATAGAGACGCCGTTGATTTTCTATGGGAATTGCAGAAATGACTTCTAAGCCTCAAAATAATGACTTTTTTTCCTAAGGTGGTAGGAATGAAACTCAGTGCGGGCTGGATGGGGTCCCCCCTGGGCACCGCAGACCTAAGCTTGTTTAACTCCTACCTCTTAAAGGGACCGAGAAAAAATGACCTTTTCTGCACTCCAATGTAAGTCAATGGGGCGATTTTTTGGCTATGTGCTAGAAATGAAATTCAGTGCGGATTGGATGACAGGCACCCTAGGCACCCAGGATCGGCTTTAGTTTCACGTGTATCTCTTAAGCCGGCAGAGAAAACCCACCTGATATGCGCTCCACACAATTGAATAGAGACGCCGTTGATTTTCTATGGGAATTGCAGAAATGACTTCTAAGCCTCAAAATAATGACTTTTTTTCCTAAGGTGGTAGGAATGAAACTCAGTGCGGGCTGGATGGGGTCCCCCCTGGGCACCGCAGACCTAAGCTTGTTTAACTCCTACCTCTTAAAGGGACCGAGAAAAAATGACCTTTTCTGCACTCCAATGTAAGTCAATGGGGCGATTTTTTGGCTATGTGCTAGAAATGAAATTCAGTGCGGATTGGATGACAGGCACCCTAGGCACCCAGGATCGGCTTTAGTTTCACGTGTATCTCTTAAGCCGGCAGAGAAAACCCACCTGATATGCGCTCCACACAATTGAATAGAGACGCCGTTGATTTTCTATGGGAATTGCAGAAATGACTTCTAAGCCTCAAAATAATGACTTTTTTTCCTAAGGTGGTAGGAATGAAACTCAGTGCGGGCTGGATGGGGTCCCCCCTGGGCACCGCAGACCTAAGCTTGTTTAACTCCTACCTCTTAAAGGGACCGAGAAAAAATGACCTTTTCTGCACTCCAATGTAAGTCAATGGGGCGATTTTTTGGCTATGTGCTAGAAATGAAATTCAGTGCGGATTGGATGACAGGCACCCTAGGCACCCAGGATCGGCTTTAGTTTCACGTGTATCTCTTAAGCCGGCAGAGAAAACCCACCTGATATGCGCTCCACACAATTGAATAGAGACGCCGTTGATTTTCTATGGGAATTGCAGAAATGACTTCTAAGCCTCAAAATAATGACTTTTTTTCCTAAGGTGGTAGGAATGAAACTCAGTGCGGGCTGGATGGGGTCCCCCCTGGGCACCGCAGACCTAAGCTTGTTTAACTCCTACCTCTTAAAGGGACCGAGAAAAAATGACCTTTTCTGCACTCCAATGTAAGTCAATGGGGCGATTTTTTGGCTATGTGCTAGAAATGAAATTCAGTGCGGATTGGATGACAGGCACCCTAGGCACCCAGGATCGGCTTTAGTTTCACGTGTATCTCTTAAGCCGGCAGAGAAAACCCACCTGATATGCGCTCCACACAATTGAATAGAGACGCCGTTGATTTTCTATGGGAATTGCAGAAATGACTTCTAAGCCTCAAAATAATGACTTTTTTTCCTAAGGTGGTAGGAATGAAACTCAGTGCGGGCTGGATGGGGTCCCCCCTGGGCACCGCAGACCTAAGCTTGTTTAACTCCTACCTCTTAAAGGGACCGAGAAAAAATGACCTTTTCTGCACTCCAATGTAAGTCAATGGGGCGATTTTTTGGCTATGTGCTAGAAATGAAATTCAGTGCGGATTGGATGACAGGCACCCTAGGCACCCAGGATCGGCTTTAGTTTCACGTGTATCTCTTAAGCCGGCAGAGAAAACCCACCTGATATGCGCTCCACACAATTGAATAGAGACGCCGTTGATTTTCTATGGGAATTGCAGAAATGACTTCTAAGCCTCAAAATAATGACTTTTTTTCCTAAGGTGGTAGGAATGAAACTCAGTGCGGGCTGGATGGGGTCCCCCCTGGGCACCGCAGACCTAAGCTTGTTTAACTCCTACCTCTTAAAGGGACCGAGAAAAAATGACCTTTTCTGCACTCCAATGTAAGTCAATGGGGCGATTTTTTGGCTATGTGCTAGAAATGAAATTCAGTGCGGATTGGATGACAGGCACCCTAGGCACCCAGGATCGGCTTTAGTTTCACGTGTATCTCTTAAGCCGGCAGAGAAAACCCACCTGATATGCGCTCCACACAATTGAATAGAGACGCCGTTGATTTTCTATGGGAATTGCAGAAATGACTTCTAAGCCTCAAAATAATGACTTTTTTTCCTAAGGTGGTAGGAATGAAACTCAGTGCGGGCTGGATGGGGTCCCCCCTGGGCACCGCAGACCTAAGCTTGTTTAACTCCTACCTCTTAAAGGGACCGAGAAAAAATGACCTTTTCTGCACTCCAATGTAAGTCAATGGGGCGATTTTTTGGCTATGTGCTAGAAATGAAATTCAGTGCGGATTGGATGACAGGCACCCTAGGCACCCAGGATCGGCTTTAGTTTCACGTGTATCTCTTAAGCCGGCAGAGAAAACCCACCTGATATGCGCTCCACACAATTGAATAGAGACGCCGTTGATTTTCTATGGGAATTGCAGAAATGACTTCTAAGCCTCAAAATAATGACTTTTTTTCCTAAGGTGGTAGGAATGAAACTCAGTGCGGGCTGGATGGGGTCCCCCCTGGGCACCGCAGACCTAAGCTTGTTTAACTCCTACCTCTTAAAGGGACCGAGAAAAAATGACCTTTTCTGCACTCCAATGTAAGTCAATGGGGCGATTTTTTGGCTATGTGCTAGAAATGAAATTCAGTGCGGATTGGATGACAGGCACCCTAGGCACCCAGGATCGGCTTTAGTTTCACGTGTATCTCTTAAGCCGGCAGAGAAAACCCACCTGATATGCGCTCCACACAATTGAATAGAGACGCCGTTGATTTTCTATGGGAATTGCAGAAATGACTTCTAAGCCTCAAAATAATGACTTTTTTTCCTAAGGTGGTAGGAATGAAACTCAGTGCGGGCTGGATGGGGTCCCCCCTGGGCACCGCAGACCTAAGCTTGTTTAACTCCTACCTCTTAAAGGGACCGAGAAAAAATGACCTTTTCTGCACTCCAATGTAAGTCAATGGGGCGATTTTTTGGCTATGTGCTAGAAATGAAATTCAGTGCGGATTGGATGACAGGCACCCTAGGCACCCAGGATCGGCTTTAGTTTCACGTGTATCTCTTAAGCCGGCAGAGAAAACCCACCTGATATGCGCTCCACACAATTGAATAGAGACGCCGTTGATTTTCTATGGGAATTGCAGAAATGACTTCTAAGCCTCAAAATAATGACTTTTTTTCCTAAGGTGGTAGGAATGAAACTCAGTGCGGGCTGGATGGGGTCCCCCCTGGGCACCGCAGACCTAAGCTTGTTTAACTCCTACCTCTTAAAGGGACCGAGAAAAAATGACCTTTTCTGCACTCCAATGTAAGTCAATGGGGCGATTTTTTGGCTATGTGCTAGAAATGAAATTCAGTGCGGATTGGATGACAGGCACCCTAGGCACCCAGGATCGGCTTTAGTTTCACGTGTATCTCTTAAGCCGGCAGAGAAAACCCACCTGATATGCGCTCCACACAATTGAATAGAGACGCCGTTGATTTTCTATGGGAATTGCAGAAATGACTTCTAAGCCTCAAAATAATGACTTTTTTTCCTAAGGTGGTAGGAATGAAACTCAGTGCGGGCTGGATGGGGTCCCCCCTGGGCACCGCAGACCTAAGCTTGTTTAACTCCTACCTCTTAAAGGGACCGAGAAAAAATGACCTTTTCTGCACTCCAATGTAAGTCAATGGGGCGATTTTTTGGCTATGTGCTAGAAATGAAATTCAGTGCGGATTGGATGACAGGCACCCTAGGCACCCAGGATCGGCTTTAGTTTCACGTGTATCTCTTAAGCCGGCAGAGAAAACCCACCTGATATGCGCTCCACACAATTGAATAGAGACGCCGTTGATTTTCTATGGGAATTGCAGAAATGACTTCTAAGCCTCAAAATAATGACTTTTTTTCCTAAGGTGGTAGGAATGAAACTCAGTGCGGGCTGGATGGGGTTCCCCCTGGGCACCGCAGACCTAAGCTTGTTTAACTCCTACCTCTTAAAGGGACCGAGAAAAAATGACCTTTTCTGCACTCCAATGTAAGTCAATGGGGCGATTTTTTGGCTATGTGCTAGAAATGAAATTCAGTGCGGATTGGATGACAGGCACCCTAGGCACCCAGGATCGGCTTTAGTTTCACGTGTATCTCTTAAGCCGGCAGAGAAAACCCACCTGATATGCGCTCCACACAATTGAATAGAGACGCCGTTGATTTTCTATGGGAATTGCAGAAATGACTTCTAAGCCTCAAAATAATGACTTTTTTTCCTAAGGTGGTAGGAATGAAACTCAGTGCGGGCTGGATGGGGTCCCCCCTGGGCACCGCAGACCTAAGCTTGTTTAACTCCTACCTCTTAAAGGGACCGAGAAAAAATGACCTTTTCTGCACTCCAATGTAAGTCAATGGGGCGATTTTTTGGCTATGTGCTAGAAATGAAATTCAGTGCGGATTGGATGACAGGCACCCTAGGCACCCAGGATCGGCTTTAGTTTCACGTGTATCTCTTAAGCCGGCAGAGAAAACCCACCTGATATGCGCTCCACACAATTGAATAGAGACGCCGTTGATTTTCTATGGGAATTGCAGAAATGACTTCTAAGCCTCAAAATAATGACTTTTTTTCCTAAGGTGGTAGGAATGAAACTCAGTGCGGGCTGGATGGGGTCCCCCCTGGGCACCGCAGACCTAAGCTTGTTTAACTCCTACCTCTTAAAGGGACCGAGAAAAAATGACCTTTTCTGCACTCCAATGTAAGTCAATGGGGCGATTTTTTGGCTATGTGCTAGAAATGAAATTCAGTGCGGATTGGATGACAGGCACCCTAGGCACCCAGGATCGGCTTTAGTTTCACGTGTATCTCTTAAGCCGGCAGAGAAAACCCACCTGATATGCGCTCCACACAATTGAATAGAGACGCCGTTGATTTTCTATGGGAATTGCAGAAATGACTTCTAAGCCTCAAAATAATGACTTTTTTTCCTAAGGTGGTAGGAATGAAACTCAGTGCGGGCTGGATGGGGTCCCCCCTGGGCACCGCAGACCTAAGCTTGTTTAACTCCTACCTCTTAAAGGGACCGAGAAAAAATGAGATTTTCTGGCACTCCCCTAAGTCTCCCTCCCCTGTAGTCCAGATAAAGAAAAGATAAGATTCCAGAAAGATGATAAGAAACACAGATGATGCAGATTCAGACAGAGAGGAAGAAACTGATTTCTTTAACAACGAATTAGATGCATACAAACTACCAATGCCCCTCCTGTCGAAATAGGATCAAGAAAATGCCTATTTGCCTTTTGAAAAGACTCTGAGATCTGATTAAAACACTTCTGACACCTGTCCAGAAATCATAGCTGAAACAGAAAAGAAATTAGCCATACAGAAACTAAAGGAATGTCTCACTATTTCACTAATGAGCTAATTGAACGCACATTATGATCTTGATTACTAGAAGTGAAAGACTTGAAATTAAAGGCAGACTGGAATATCGTACACGAGAACAATATTAAATGTTAGAAAACCTGAATTTCCCGAAATTCCTGACTGATAACTACCATCCAAGAATCTTTATGCTAGTGTTTCCCATTGCTCTAGCAAATTAGATGTTTAATCGACAGGGCACACCGTATACCAAACCAGACATCTCTCTGCAGAAATTCCAGAGATGTGCTGGCTAGATTTCATTTATTCCATACTAAGAATCCACTGAGACAAATCCAGGAAGAAATATTGAGCTCCAACGATTTAAAAAGCTACAGCTTTTCACATGGTATCCGCGTAACTTTGCAACAGAAGAAAGATCCTGCAATAACTACGGCACTCAGAGAGAATAAAATCCTATATAATGGGATTTCCAGTGAAACTCCTCGTGAATCAAAGAAGGCAAACACCTGTATTAAGAAACTTAGAAGAAGGAATGAAAATACTACAGGATTGGGACATAAATTTCGAAATGAAAAAAAGGAGGCAAAACAGAGAGCCACGAAGGGAACATCGGTCAGGTCCCATCTCATCTTCTACTGAATTGGAAAAGTTACCGCTGAAGAAAGAAGATATGGCGGACAATCTGAGTTAAAAAAATGAAACTGCGTTTCTATCTTGAGAAAAGAAGACGTAGAATGTCATCCTCCTCAACTCAAGTGGACTTAATTCCCCCCTAACACTTTTCAATCTGTCTTCCTTTGCAGACTTTTTATGTTTATGTACTGTTTGATTAATACGTTTTTTGTTTGTGTTTAACCTACTCTGTGTGCAAGTATGACAGGGATCATTCGAAAAAGACTTTTGATAAGTATGAAAAATATTGTTAGCATATTTTTTTTTATTGTTTACATGGTGATTAAGATTAACCTCGCTTAATGTAAATGGTGTTGAATAGCCTTATAGAAGAACCAAATGGGAAGGAATTCGTAGATTAAACTGTGATGTTGTAGCTATGCCAGGAAGTCAACATCTGGTGGAGAAGATAACGATAGAATTAAGAACAAAACTTTCCCCACATATATTCCATTCTATTTTAAGAATAAATCCGAGAGGAGTGATTATTGGAGATTAAAAATAACAATTGCTTTCAATTATTAAAAAAATATCAGAACCAAACGTAAGATATATTTTGCTTATAGCGAATTGAATATATATATAGACAATATTGCCATTTATGCTCCTTGTCAGCAAATAAAATTTTTTGAATAAAATGATCAAACTAATTATACATAACAAGGTTACGCTTTATAATGGGAGACTTTAATGTGTACCTGATAATGATATGGGATAGCACTTTCCCGCAGAAAAGACAAAACATTCAAAAATCAGTCTCCTAAACAGATTTTTATGATATCTGGTGAGGATAAAACATGGCTCTGAGAAAGATTATACCATTATTCTTCACCAGCAACAGTTATCTAGACTAGATTTATTTCTTTCAGATAGAGAATCTGTACATGGAAGTTGATGATTCTACATAGAAAGCATTACCTGACAGATCACGCACCTATAACACTATCATGAAAGAAAAAATTACTCTGTCCTACTTATCTTTGAGAGCAATCCATTTATTCTGCAACTCCTAGCGCATAGTAAGGAATTAGAGAAACACTTGAAAGAATAATTTTTTAAAAAATATGAGAGAAGATACACACATAAATGGCAATTTGGAATGCTCATAAGGCATAATTAGAGGATATTTATAAAAACTGGAAGTAGAATAAAAAAAGCAAATAAGAGATGGATTCAATATTGCCAGAATCCATACACCTGATTATTTAGATAAAAATAAAATCCATCTACACTACTTAAGCAAAACTTATCTCTACGCGACAAGATCCTTGATTACTATACTCTTTGCCGCTATGAAAAACACAATGGTGATAAGGGCACATTATTACACATATAATAATAAGCAACTAATTTTACCGTTGGATACAAATGCAACATATAAAAATAAAATCCCATTTTTGTGGATAAAAATAAACGAAAAACTTGTCGCTCCCATGATATTGCCAATGAATTTATGAAATACTATACAGAACTTTATACTCTCAAAATAACCCTAATATTATACAACCTAACTCGGCCTCCATGATGAATTCTTATCTAGATATCCTTGTCCAAAAATAAGGTTCCGACACCTAGAAGAATTAAAATCACCTCGTACTATAAATGAAATTAAAAAGGACTATATATCTCTCCCATAAACAAATTCACCTGGAGTTGATGGCCTAACAAGTAAGTACTATAACATGTTACGAAATATTACACCTATAAGTTCCCTTCTTCCAACATTGCATGAAAAGATCTGTCCCCATAGAAAATCTGACAAGCAGTTATTTGTAACCCTACAAAGAAGGGAAATTCCAGATACCCCACAGAACTTTCGGCTCCAATATCGCTCCCTAAATATGATTTAAAATATATGCGAAACTCTTAGCATTAAGCTATTCTAAACTCTTCCTATATTGATTGGTAAAGACAAGTGGATTTGTTAAAAACAGATTTGGAGGCAGATATACAAGAAGAATCTAAACATTCTTTCACTACAAGAAAACAAGAAATTAAAAATCGTCTCTGGCCTAGATGCCGAAAGGCTTTTGATTAGAGTTTAACTGGCATATACACCTTCTCGCTCTAGGTGCCATGGGATTTCGAGGATCCATATTAAGGCATCAGGCTTATATTCTATCCTTCAGCAAAGTCTTTAGTAGGGACTCTCTATCAGATACGTTCGAGATTACCAATGGAACCAGGCAAGGTTGCCCTTGTCCCCATCATATTTAGTTTTATCGAATAGAACCTCTAGCCTCCATATTTAGATCACCCCCGACATAAAAAGGTATTAATATTGACGAACAGTCCCCATCTAATTTCTTTATATGCAGATGATATATTCTCACACTATCTAAACTGCAAATCTTTGGAAATTCTAGGCATGTACTAAAAGAATTGGAGTATATCTTCTACTCCCTAAACCAAACAAAATCCCAGGCTTTAACCAATTAGATCTACAAATAAAGAATTGAAGAATTCAAAGAAAATTTGCATTTTGATTGGCAACCTCCTCATAAATATTTGGGGGTATCCAAGTTCCCAATTCATCAACTGCTTACAAGTTAAATTACCCCCATTTATTAAAATTAAAAGAGGATCTTCTGCCACTTACCAAATGAAATCTCTTGGCTAAAGAAATTGCTACCTATAAGATTTCCTTCTGCAAAGATGCTATATCTCTTTAGAAACATCCCAATTACATACCATTGTCCCTTTTTTTCCTCCACCAACTTTAATCTCTAAATATATTTGCCAAAATAAACCTCCCTGAATTCCCTATAATATCTCAACTAAAAACAAAATTATTGGTTGGAATAGAATCCGATAGGAAAAATTATCATATAGCAACCTTGGTATCCACAAATTAAAAGTTGTATAAAATAACAGACCCACCACACTGGTACACATTGAAAACACTTATGGATAATATAGACCCACATCTGTATATCTTTCTGCATTTCTGGACATAGATTGTCCTAACATATGTCCCCATTCACATATGCTACCTTACACAACTGGAAATTAGCCCATAAATTCTCCTACATTACTCCAATAGCTATATTCATCATTCCCCTACCACAAAATTGAAATATAGCATAAAGGATATTGAGTTCCGTCCTGATAAGAAGGGAAATAGTACTATAGATAAACTACTTTCATAATCAAGAAAGCCATGATTTTGATACTCTAAAAATTAAATTTAAGCTACAACCTAAAGAGATTTTTACTATCTTAGAATGAAAACTTATGGAATCTCATAATTTTGACCCGTACCATGCTGCCCACAACTTAAGCTTATGTCAAATCTGAATCTAAGGCCTCAAACCAATCTACAATGTTTAAGATGAACTACCATTTTCAAAAAGGAAAACCCTTCTATCTGGGAGATGACTCAACTGCAACGATTCACCACAACAAATGGAAAAGTGCCATATCCTTTACGCAAAATGTTTACAAGTACCACCCATATTGAAGCCATAACTAAATCATGGTTAATACTGGTACTACACTCCATTAAACTAAATAAAATATATCCTACACAATTGAAATCTATGTTGGAGAGATTGTCATAGTGTTGAAAATCTATCCCATCTGCTATGTTTTTGCCCTAAATTAAAAACTATTGAAGGAAATTTTCAAACTACTCTCAGATAGTTGTTTAGAAGAGAGTAATCATACATCCATCTATGGATTATTATGATTGATTAAATGCATTACTATACAGGAAAGATATATTACCTGTAAATTGCTAGTAATCGCTAATTAGTTCTAAGCAGATATTGGAGACTTCTACATGTCCACACGTAGACGAGGTTTTAATAGCATAAACTTATGCTATATATAGAAGAATACATTGCTATAAGAACAACTCCATACAAAAATTTTACAAAAATTGGGTTAAGAACAATTTTATGAAAAGAAGAATATCTTAAAAGTTACCACCTGGGCCTTATCTAAAACTTTTAAATATTTTTTTTTTTCCATAAAATATATGAGTAAATTTTTCTATTGATCACTGTTTGATTTAGAAATTGATGAACACCTTATTTAACTGATATATTACACATACCTACAAAGATGGGTTTATTTGTTTATTGTCTTTTTTTTCTTTTTCTTTTCTGTCTTTCTTATGTGATTGTTTAGATCTGAAAGTCCTTATATCTGTGGATAGAAGGATGTATCTCTACACAGAAATGACCATGATTGTTTGCGTCTCTTAAGTACTCAGATGTTATTAATGTTTGCTTTCTGTTAAAAATTTGAAAAATTTAACGCAATAAATTTTCCTATGGGAATTGCAGAAATGACTTCTAAGCCTCAAATAATGACTTTTTTTCCTAAGGTGGTAGGAATGAAACTCAGTGGGGGCTGGATGGGGTCCCCCCTGGGCACCGCAGACCTAAGCTTGTTTAACTCCTACCTCTTAAAGGACCGAGAAAAAATGACCTTTTCTGCACTCCAATGTAAGTCAATGGGGCGATTTTTTGGCTATGTGCTAGAAATGAAATCAGTGCGGATTGGATGACAGGCACCCTAGGCACCCAGGATCGGCTTTAGTTTCACGTGTATCTCTTAAGCCGGCAGAGAAAACCCACCTGATATGCGCTCCACACAATTGAATTAGAGACGCCGTTGATTTTCTATGGGAATTGCAGAAATGACTTCTAAGCCTCAAAATAATGACTTTTTTTTCCTAAGGTGGTAGGAATGAAACTCAGTGCGGGCTGGATGGGGTCCCCCCTGGGCACCGCAGACCTAAGCTTGTTTAACTCCTACCTCTTAAAGGGACCGAGAAAAAATGACCTTTTCTGCACTCCAATGTAAGTCAATGGGGCGATTTTTTTGGCTATGTGCTAGAAATGAAATTCAGTGCGGATTGGATGACAGGCACCCTAGGCACCCAGGATCGGCTTTAGTTTCACGTGTATCTCTTAAGCCGGCAGAGAAAACCCACCTGATATGCGCTCCACACAATTGAATAGAGACGCCATTGATTTTCTATGGGAATTGCAGAAATGACTTCTAAGCCTCAAAATAATGACTTTTTTTCCTAAGGTGGTAGGAATGAAACTCAGTGTGGGCTGGATGGGGTCCCCCCTGGGCACCGCAGACCTAAGCTTGTTTAACTCCTACCTCTTAAAGGGACCGAGAAAAAATGACCTTTTCTGCACTCCAATGTAAGTCAATGGGGCGATTTTTTGGCTATGTGCTAGAAATGAAATTCAGTGCGGATTGGATGACAGGCACCCTAGGCACCCAGGATCGGCTTTAGTTTCACGTGTATCTCTTAAGCCGGCAGAGAAAACCCACTTGATATGCGCTCCACACAATTGAATAGAGACGCCGTTGATTTTCTATGGGAATTGCAGAAATGACTTCTAAGCCTCAAAATAATGACTTTTTTTCCTAAGGTGGTAGGAATGAAACTCAGTGCGGGCTGGATGGGGTCCCCCCTGGGCACCGCAGACCTAAGCTTGTTTAACTCCTACCTCTTAAAGGGACCGAGAAAAAATGACCTTTTCTGCACTCCAATGTAAGTCAATGGGGCGATTTTTTGGCTATGTGCTAGAAATGAAATTCAGTGCGGATTGGATGACAGGCACCCTAGGCACCCAGGATCGGCTTTAGTTTCACGTGTATCTCTTAAGCCGGCAGAGAAAACCCACCTGATATGCGCTCCACACAATTGAATAGAGACGCCGTTGATTTTCTATGGGAATTGCAGAAATGACTTCTAAGCCTCAAAATAATGACTTTTTTTCCTAAGGTGGTAGGAATGAAACTCAGTGCGGGCTGGATGGGGTCCCCCCTGGGCACCGCAGACCTAAGCTTGTTTAACTCCTACCTCTTAAAGGGACCGAGAAAAAATGACCTTTTCTGCACTCCAATGTAAGTCAATGGGGCGATTTTTTGGCTATGTGCTAGAAATGAAATTCAGTGCGGATTGGATGACAGGCACCCTAGGCACCCAGGATCGGCTTTAGTTTCACGTGTATCTCTTAAGCCGGCAGAGAAAACCCACCTGATATGCGCTCCACACAATTGAATAGAGACGCCGTTGATTTTCTATGGGAATTGCAGAAATGACTTCTAAGCCTCAAAATAATGACTTTTTTTCCTAAGGTGGTAGGAATGAAACTCAGTGCGGGCTGGATGGGGTCCCCCCTGGGCACCGCAGACCTAAGCTTGTTTAACTCCTACCTCTTAAAGGGACCGAGAAAAAATGACCTTTTCTGCACTCCAATGTAAGTCAATGGGGCGATTTTTTGGCTATGTGCTAGAAATGAAATTCAGTGCGGATTGGATGACAGGCACCCTAGGCACCCAGGATCGGCTTTAGTTTCACGTGTATCTCTTAAGCCGGCAGAGAAAACCCACCTGATATGCGCTCCACACAATTGAATAGAGACGCCGTTGATTTTCTATGGGAATTGCAGAAATGACTTCTAAGCCTCAAAATAATGACTTTTTTTCCTAAGGTGGTAGGAATGAAACTCAGTGCGGGCTGGATGGGGTCCCCCCTGGGCACCGCAGACCTAAGCTTGTTTAACTCCTACCTCTTAAAGGGACCGAGAAAAAATGACCTTTTCTGCACTCCAATGTAAGTCAATGGGGCGATTTTTTGGCTATGTGCTAGAAATGAAATTCAGTGCGGATTGGATGACAGGCACCCTAGGCACCCAGGATCGGCTTTAGTTTCACGTGTATCTCTTAAGCCGGCAGAGAAAACCCACCTGATATGCGCTCCACACAATTGAATAGAGACGCCGTTGATTTTCTATGGGAATTGCAGAAATGACTTCTAAGCCTCAAATAATGACTTTTTTTCCTAAGGTGGTAGGAATGAAACTCAGTGCGGGCTGGATGGGGTCCCCCCTGGGCACCGCAGACCTAAGCTTGTTTAACTCCTACCTCTTAAAGGGACCGAGAAAAAATGACCTTTTCTGCACTCCAATGTAAGTCAATGGGGCGATTTTTTGGCTATGTGCTAGAAATGAAATTCAGTGCGGATTGGATGACAGGCACCCTAGGCACCCAGGATCGGCTTTAGTTTCACGTGTATCTCTTAAGCCGGCAGAGAAAACCCACCTGATATGCGCTCCACACAATTGAATAGAGACGCCGTTGATTTTCTATGGGAATTGCAGAAATGACTTCTAAGCCTCAAAATAATGACTTTTTTTCCTAAGGTGGTAGGAATGAAACTCAGTGCGGGCTGGATGGGGTTCCCCCTGGGCACCGCAGACCTAAGCTTGTTTAACTCCTACCTCTTAAAGGGACCGAGAAAAAATGACCTTTTCTGCACTCCAATGTAAGTCAAAGGGGCGATTTTTTGGCTATGTGCTAGAAATGAAATTCAGTGCGGATTGGATGACAGGCACCCTAGGCACCCAGGATCGGCTTTAGTTTCACGTGTATCTCTTAAGCCGGCAGAGAAAACCCACCTGATATGCGCTCCACACAATTGAATTAGAGACGCCGTTGATTTTCTATGGGAATTGCAGAAATGACTTCTAAGCCTCAAAATAATGACTTTTTTTCCTAAGGTGGTAGGAATGAAACTCAGTGCGGGCTGGATGGGGTCCCCCCTGGGCACCGCAGACCTAAGCTTGTTTAACTCCTACCTCTTAAAGGGACCGAGAAAAAATGACCTTTTCTGCACTCCAATGTAAGTCAATGGGGCGATTTTTTGGCTATGTGCTAGAAATGAAATTCAGTGCGGATTGGATGACAGGCACCCTAGGCACCCAGGATCGGCTTTAGTTTCACGTGTATCTCTTAAGCCGGCAGAGAAAACCCACCTGATATGCGCTCCACACAATTGAATAGAGACGCCGTTGATTTTCTATGGGAATTGCAGAAATGACTTCTAAGCCTCAAAATAATGACTTTTTTTCCTAAGGTGGTAGGAATGAAACTCAGTGCGGGCTGGATGGGGTCCCCCCTGGGCACCGCAGACCTAAGCTTGTTTAACTCCTACCTCTTAAAGGGACCGAGAAAAAATGACCTTTTCTGCACTCCAATGTAAGTCAATGGGGCGATTTTTTGGCTATGTGCTAGAAATGAAATTCAGTGCGGATTGGATGACAGGCACCCTAGGCACCCAGGATCGGCTTTAGTTTCACGTGTATCTCTTAAGCCGGCAGAGAAAACCCACCTGATATGCGCTCCACACAATTGAATAGAGACGCCGTTGATTTTCTATGGGAATTGCAGAAATGACTTCTAAGCCTCAAAATAATGACTTTTTTTCCTAAGGTGGTAGGAATGAAACTCAGTGCGGGCTGGATGGGGTCCCCCCTGGGCACCGCAGACCTAAGCTTGTTTAACTCCTACCTCTTAAAGGGACCGAGAAAAAATGACCTTTTCTGCACTCCAATGTAAGTCAATGGGGCGATTTTTTGGCTATGTGCTAGAAATGAAATTCAGTGCGGATTGGATGACAGGCACCCTAGGCACCCAGGATCGGCTTTAGTTTCACGTGTATCTCTTAAGCCGGCAGAGAAAACCCACCTGATATGCGCTCCACACAATTGAATAGAGACGCCGTTGATTTTCTATGGGAATTGCAGAAATGACTTCTAAGCCTCAAAATAATGACTTTTTTTCCTAAGGTGGTAGGAATGAAACTCAGTGCGGGCTGGATGGGGTCCCCCCTGGGCACCGCAGACCTAAGCTTGTTTAACTCCTACCTCTTAAAGGGACCGAGAAAAAATGACCTTTTCTGCACTCCAATGTAAGTCAATGGGGCGATTTTTTGGCTATGTGCTAGAAATGAAATTCAGTGCGGATTGGATGACAGGCACCCTAGGCACCCAGGATCGGCTTTAGTTTCACGTGTATCTCTTAAGCCGGCAGAGAAAACCCACCTGATATGCGCTCCACACAATTGAATAGAGACGCCGTTGATTTTCTATGGGAATTGCAGAAATGACTTCTAAGCCTCAAAATAATGACTTTTTTTCCTAAGGTGGTAGGAATGAAACTCAGTGCGGGCTGGATGGGGTCCCCCCTGGGCACCGCAGACCTAAGCTTGTTTAACTCCTACCTCTTAAAGGGACCGAGAAAAAATGACCTTTTCTGCACTCCAATGTAAGTCAATGGGGCGATTTTTTGGCTATGTGCTAGAAATGAAATTCAGTGCGGATTGGATGACAGGCACCCTAGGCACCCAGGATCGGCTTTAGTTTCACGTGTATCTCTTAAGCCGGCAGAGAAAACCCACCTGATATGCGCTCCACACAATTGAATAGAGACGCCGTTGATTTTCTATGGGAATTGCAGAAATGACTTCTAAGCCTCAAAATAATGACTTTTTTTCCTAAGGTGGTAGGAATGAAACTCAGTGCGGGCTGGATGGGGTCCCCCCTGGGCACCGCAGACCTAAGCTTGTTTAACTCCTACCTCTTAAAGGGACCGAGAAAAAATGACCTTTTCTGCACTCCAATGTAAGTCAATGGGGCGATTTTTTGGCTATGTGCTAGAAATGAAATTCAGTGCGGATTGGATGACAGGCACCCTAGGCACCCAGGATCGGCTTTAGTTTCACGTGTATCTCTTAAGCCGGCAGAGAAAACCCACCTGATATGCGCTCCACACAATTGAATTAGAGACGCCGTTGATTTTCTATGGGAATTGCAGAAATGACTTCTAAGCCTCAAAATAATGACTTTTTTTCCTAAGGTGGTAGGAATGAAACTCAGTGCGGGCTGGATGGGGTCCCCCCTGGGCACCGCAGACCTAA